>NW_026057582.1:1195348-1245596 GCF_023721935.1 Panthera uncia | reverse complement strand
CTCAGGCTTTGCGGTCTTTTTCTGGAAAGTTCTGTGTGAGCGGACACTTTGTCCTGAAAGGGACGCTCAGGCCAGAGGTCAGAAGCCCTTGGGGATCTCCTCTGAGGTGGGCCAGCTGGGGTTCGGGCGTCCTGTTTCCAGGACTTGGAGAGCCTGACCCCGCTGCTGCAGCCTTGCACTGGGGGAGGGGTGATGGTTGAAGGGACCCTCCCTTCCACACATCCCGGCTGCCCCTCGCCAGCCCTGTGGCCTGGGCTCCTTCAGACCCCCATCCACCCCCTCCTCCAAAGGGGGCGGGGGCATAGCCGCCGGGGGCAGGAGGACCGCATTGGCACCCAGGAGCACTCAACACGTTGCAGTTGGGTCAAGGCTGTGGTTTCTGGAAACTTCCGGGACATCCTGTGCCTGTGTTTCTAACCCTCTACGAGTCTGGGTCCCCAGAGGCGGCTGCTGTGTCCGAGTGAGTGAGCGGGAGAGGAGCCCAGGACGCCTGCCTGATGAGGCCGTGCCCAGCTCTCACAGGAGGCCTGACCCAGCGGAGGGCACGGCACGGGGGCTGCGTGGGGTCACCTTCGGGGCCGGCGCCGCGGCAACGCTCAGGGCGGCTTTGCCCCCCTGTCGAGACCCTGCCTTCACGGGAGCCTCTGGCTGGCCCCCCTCCCAGGGAAAGGCGCCACCGTGCACGCTCACTGCGGCAGGAACAGCTTGAGGGCTTTAGCGCACATGACGCACTGGCCGTTCTTACAAGAACCTCTTTGTCAACGGCAGGCTGTTCTTGCGCGTTTTGCTGTTGTTACAGGAGCCGAGGGAACGGGGTGCGGGCCCGTCAGCTGGCACAGGCCTGTCTGTGGCATCCGTCCGCCCACAGAGCGACTTCCTGGAACCATCCAGAAGGTTTAAGAGCAACCAGAGATGACCGAAAAGTAGCCGGGGGCCTGTCGGGAGGCAGGCGGCTGGGCCACAGCCAGGGCCAGGCGAGGGCCCGAAGGGGGACCATGTGTGGCCCGCTCACCGACATGCCTGAGCAGGGCCACCCTCACGGGCATGCGGTGGGGTCCCACGCTTGGACAGGAGACGGCAGCTTTAAATTCTTCATAATTCTACCTCTGTATTTGGGTTCTGTAGCCAAATTCAACAGGACAATGGAATAGGTGCCAGGGTCCCGGACCCCGGTCTCACGCAGGGTCCTATCTATCCCCGTGCCTGTGATGACTTCTCAGCCACCTGCTCCTCCCCTCCCCTGCCCGCCGTGGTGCCCCAGCCGGGCCCAGGCTCCCCTCCCCTCCTGCCCACACCTGGCAGCAGGGTCCCGTTGGGGAAGGGCGGTCCGTGCCCCACGGTCCCCCCCCTGTTCCTTTGGGCGCCCGGGCCGCAGCAGAAGGGGAGGTGGTCACAGTCTAAAGGGGAAAGCGGGCAAAGTTTCTTGCAGTCGTGCTCTGACGGGAAGGGCTGGGGGCCTGGGGTGTGGTGGAGGAACCTGAGCGGGGAGGGGGGCGGGAGGGCCTCCAGCAGCAAGTGGCTCCAGCAAGGCCTGCAGCCAGAGAAGTCTCTAGGCAGCAGGAGCAGCCGTGCAAAGTCCCTGGGGGTGTTGGGGGGTTCCTGAGGAGAGGCTAGGTTCAATGCTGGGTGTGCAAGGAGGCTGCGATAAGGGGGGAGACTGTGTGCCTCGATAAGGACCAGGTGGTCTGGGGGTGCAGCCCGGGCCGTGGGGGCCTCTAGGGGGTAGAGCCTGGGCCGTGGGGGTCTCTGGGGACGCCGCAGCCTGGGCCAGGGCCAGAATCTCTGAGTAAGACCCACCTCTGCCCTGATGCTGTGACCCCCGGCCCAGGTGGCCTTCACCAGACCCTCCGGCTCCTGGCCTGCGTGACGTGGACACCGGAAGCCGGGCGGCGAGTCTGGGTGGGCAGCAGGAGCTGGTGTGGGAAGGGTGCGGCCAGGGGGCGTGGCTCCGAGAGGTGTGGCTCCAGAGAGGGGTTGGGGGTCTTAGGTGCCCCGCCCCCATCAACCTCGCAGCCACCTCGGTTGACCTGTGGGACCTGTGACAGTCCACAGCTGGCCTAGCCTGACTCTGCAGCCCTCGCTGACCCCACTGGGTGACCGCAGCCGCAGAGTTAATGGAGCCCACATCCTGCCGGGCAGTGTTAGGAGGCAGGCGCCCAGGCCTGCAGGGCCCGAGGCTTGGGAGCATCTGTCTCTCAAAAAAACATTGTTCTGCTGTGGGAAGAGCCCGGGGCCGCCCCGCCCATCTGGGCACCCTCGCCCCTCCTGGCTGGGTCCCCACCTTGGAGGTGGGGCGCTCGGTAGGAAGGCCGGCACGCGGGACCCACCTCCGTGGAGCCTGGGGCGCCCTCCGCGCCCCACGCCGGCATCCAGAGCAGCCACGGAGGTGCCTGGGCCTGAAGACCTGACGTTCTGGGAGAGGCCGTCCCGTCTAGACCCCACTGTCAGGACCGGTCTCCGGCTGGCCCTCTCGGGCACCCACGGAACGCGCCAGCTGGAACTCCGCTCCGGGGCCCGGAGGTGCGTCCTCGCCACGCCTCTGTCCCCAGTTACCGCCTGGGCTCGGCTCCAGCCACGCGTGGTGATGGCTTTGGTGTCACTGTGGTCCCCAGGAAGCCTTAGGGGTGATGGTCCATGTACAGATGAGGGGTGGGGGACAGGGCTCCTGATCCCAGCCCCCAGCGGCCCTGAGCCTGAGCACACAGTGTGACCTCAGCCTCTGGGCCGCTGGGCTGACGGCACGTCTGGGGCCCAGGGCTCTTCCCAAACCCAGACTTCCCTTCCTGGGTGTGTGTGGAGGGTCTCCAGAGACCTCTTCACAGTGACCCCTCTGTGGCCTCCCCCTCAGATCTCCCCCCACCCCCGCCCTCTGCACAGCCCTGCTGGGGCCTCTTGGTTGGCCTTCTGGACCCCTCCCACGACCTCTAGCTCTGGGGTCTGCCCTTAGGCCCCCAGGTGCTGAAGTGTCGCCCACCTCACACCCCTTGCTCCTGCAGGGAGGGGACCTGGGACTCGGCTGTCTATGCTCCTGACGGCAAAGGGGAAGGAGAGTCCCACAGTCAGCAGGCCCCGTACGGGTCCCCAGTTAGCATCTCCCAGCCTTGCAAGGTAGGTGGGCCAGGTCACAGGTGAGGTCCGGTCACCGGTGGGCCATTCCCACGTGTCACATGCTCCGTAGCCATGCGGGGGCAGGGCCAGAGGCCAGTCCTGTGACCCGCCAGTGGCCCCCCCTGCCCCCAACACTGCTCTTGTCCTCCCATGCCTGGCCGGGTGAGGAAGGGGCATCATCCCTGGAAAATAAGGCCAAGCAGGTGTACTGGAGGGTCCCTGGAAACACTGGCCTCTGAAATCTTCTGGCAAATTCTACATCCAGGTTCCCCCCACTGACTCCGGGAAGTGGTGCGAAAGCTAAGATGATGAATAAAAGTCACCACCCCACAAGACAAAGCTAATTTAAAAGCTCGCTTATTCCTAGTGGAAAAAATGGGATTAACATCTGAAGTATTTGCAAATTAGCCGGAAACTGCCTGCTAACCAACTGTTTGGAATCAGCGGCTTAGGAAGTATGTTAGGGCCCCCGGGGTCTGTGATTTTTCAAGCCCAAACTGCCTCAGTGTTGTCCAGTTGTCCAGCTGGGGTGGGGCCACCCCTCACACTGGCCAAGGACATGGGGGTTGCTCGTGTGGTCCATGCAGGTCAGCCGCTGGGGGTCCAGAGCAGGTTGGAGAACGGTGAGTAGGTCCGGAGAACCACACGGAAGTGTCCAGGGTATCACGCTGTCTAAACGAGTCTCCCTTTTTCTGTCCCTCGTCTCCAGTGGGTGCTCCTGTCAGCCGTGCCTCTGGGGCCGTTCTGCTGGGCCGTGGGCTCCGTCGTTCTTAGCAAAGCCCAGATGAGCTATGGTTCCTCCTGAACATGCCTTTCATTCGCCAATGCCAAGAGATCTCCGGCTAGTGCCGGGCACCTTCCCTGGCCCGGCGGGATTCAGCTGCCGGTGCAGACAGGCTGTGCTTGCCGGGGGTGACGTCCTGGTGGAGGGGAGGCAGGCGGGGGGTGCACAGGCTCCACTCAGATGGGGAAGAGTAATGTGAAAGGGAAAAAAGAGGGACAGGAAAGGAAGAGAAGAGAAGAGAATGGAATAGACTTTCAGACATTGAGCGTGATGAACAAAAGAGCAGGGCAGGAATGTGGGGGTGGTGGGAGCCACTCCAGATCTGGGAAGCTCTCTCTTAGAATGTGATAGTTGAACAAAGACTGAAGAGAGGGAGGGCAGCTTGCAAAAGTCTAGAGAAGGACACCGGCGGGGGAAACAGCAAGTGCAAAGGCCCTGGGGCGGTAGGAGCTCGGCATGTTTGAACACAAGAAGACCCATGGGGCTGACACGGTGCGTGGTGGATGCTTTGTGGTGCTTTTGGAGGCACGGGCAGGGCCCGATCCGCAGGCTCCGGTGAATCTCTGAGGAATGTGGATTTTATTCTACACCCGAGTGCGGAGGCATGAGGGTCGGACTCCACTGTGAGGGTCGCTCTGGCTGCCGAGGGCAGAGTTGATTGAACAGGAGGGGGGCTGGAGCCCAGTGAGGGCACTACTGATTTGGCCGGGGGAGGCGGCTGGGCCTGGGGCCGAGGCAGGGGTGGGGAGCAGTGGTGAGGTTCCGGAAATGTTCTTGAAGAGTAGTGAGTGCGGGACGTACCTGCGGGAGCGAGCTGGCGCCCTGGCGGAGGTGGCCCCGGCCGGTATTTGCCCCAGGACACGGATGTGGTGCTGTTGGTAGGGGCCGTGGTGTGGACGTCTCTGTCTTGGGAAGCGAGGAGGCTGAGGGTAGGACAGAGGACTCCCGGCGGGCAGGACCGGGCGTGTCCCACCCATGCCGTGTGGCCGGAGCCCGGAGCTCTGTGGCCACCGCACCCAGGCCGTGCGCCAGGACGGTGTTGAACGGACTAAGGGCTGAGCGCGAGCGCTGGCCAGGACGGGCCGCTACACCAGAGTAGCACAGACGGGGGCTCGGCAGCAACATTCCTTCCTAAAAATTGTTTAATGTTTATTTACTTTTGAGAGAGAGAGACAGAGCCTGAGCGGGAGAGGGGCAGAGAGAGAAGGAGACAGAATCCAAAGCAGGCCCCAGGCCCCGAGCTGTCAGCACAGAGCCCGATGCGGGGCTCGAACCCACAAACCGCCAGATGGTGACCTGAGCCGAAGTCAGACGCTCAACCGACTGAGCCACCCGGGCGCCCCGTCAGCACTCATTTCTAACAGATCTGGAGGCTGGGCGTCCAAGAGGAAGCTGCTGGCCGACCCACTGTCTGGGGAGGACTTCCTGGCTCATCCACGGTGGCCACGTCTCCCTGTCCTCACGTGGCCGACAGAGCTCTGGTCCTGCCTGCTCCTTATAAGGACGCTGAGCCCACCGTGGGGTCCCACACACTGGACCCCTCACCCTAACCACCTCCCGCTCCCCCCACCCCGGGGGCTGGGCCTCCGACATATGGATCGGGGGTGGCACTCGTGTTCAGTCCACGACAGTTGCCACGGAAGCCCCAGAACAGGCCATGCGTGTCTGCAGCAAACGTCATGGGAAGCACGACGGAGAGAAGGGTTCTATTTTCCTGGTTATTGTTTTCGTTCCGGCAAATAGAAGGAGGCAGGCCACGAAAACCCACCCAACAGAACCGGTCTGGTCATGTTGAAGTGAACTTCTAACAAAGTTGTCTCCCTTTTCCTCCCTGGAGGTGAGAGTTCTATCTTCCTGGAAAACAGGAAGTACGGCAGCCGCAGGCCCCCTGGGGCTCGAGGCAGACCTGCCAGGGCCATCAGGTCACGGGCACTGATGGAGCCCCCGCCCGGGGTAGGGGTGCTTTGTCCCAGACCCACTGCCCTCAACTCTGCACATGGCTAGTTGAGGGAGGACTCCCTTCACACAAAAACAAACAAGGACCCATGAAAAATACTGCCTGAGGGGCGCCCGGGGGGCTCAGTCAGTTAAGCATCTGACTGTTGGTTTCAGCTCAGGTCACCATCTCATGGTTGTGAGTTCAAGCCCCGCATCGGGCTCTGTACTGACAGTGTGGAGCCTGCTTGGGATTGGGATTCTCTCCTTCTCTCTCTCTGCCCCTCCTCTGCTCTCTCTCTCTCTCTCAAAATAAATAAATAAACTTAAAAAAAATACTGCCTGAAAAAGGAAGCAAACACAGAAGGGGGGGTGCATCACAGACACTCAGGGAGGGTCCCTGAAGAGGGCAAACCAACTCTTCATCTTGTTGCTTAAAATCAGGAACCGCAGAAGCCAGCACGGGCTTAAATAAGAAACGATCAGACAAGAAGAAGCGGAAAACAGGCTCGAGAAACAGGTGTAAGAACAAGAAGGGCCCCAAGACGCCGGCCGGGTGGGGCCAGAGTGGGGAGACGGCGCTGAGACACAGCTGGACGCGGGTGGGCTCGGACGGAGCGAGGAAAACAAGACCGAAAAGAACAGAGTTCGGGGGGTTAAAGAAAAATGGCAGAAAAGAAAAGAAAATGGGGAAGAAATCGCGGGACGCCACGGCCAGTGTGGCCTCAGCCACGACACTGAGGCGCCCAAGGCAGAGGGCGGGACCGCGGGCTGAGCCCTGGGAGAGCGCGAAACCAGGCCCCCGCCATCCTCAGGGACAGAAAGAGGAGCCAGGGATTCTGTGTCAGCTAAGGTCCTACGACCACTGTTCAAGCTGAACCAGGAACCAGCATTGCCACACGCACTCGTGAATCGAGGGTGCCACTCGACCCCAGTGCTTTGTGAAATGCACGGGCACCGGCCAGGAGGCAAAGAGCAGAAGGGAATCCGAGCCGGGGCGCTGGGAGCAAGGCTGCAGGTGTGCAGGGCTCACACGCGATGGTGGCACAGCCCGTGGGGTCCGCAGGCGGGGCTCAGAGTCAGTGCTGCCCACCCTAGACGCACTCTCTCCACCAAGCCTCCCCCACCTTTACCGCCTCCGTGGCCGATGGGGACGAGGCACCAGTGGTGTTCGGTCCTTGAACCTGGGGGCCCTGGGGCGTGGGAGCCCTGGGAGGTGAACCCGGAGACGGTACCGCTCACCCCCGGGGCTCCCTCGGGCTCAGGCGGGGCTGGGCCGTGCTCCCCGGCCACGGCCCGCCTCCCCGTCTCCGGGAGCACTGGCTTCTTAAGAAATCGTTTGCCGTGCGTCCTTGGCTCGGGGTCTGGTCTGAAGAACGCAGTCCCACGAGAAGTCTAGGGCCCACGGGAACTGGATTTCTCTCTAACGGCATTGGAGCTCCTGGCCCGTGATCGACTGTGGACTCCCCTCCCTGGGTCCCGGGACTCGGGCCTGGCCCGAGGCCCCCACCGACGCCCAGAAGCAGCCTTGCTGGCGAGGGCCTCATTGCCGGCAGGGCCCGCGGGGACCCCCGTGCAGCTGGCGCTGAGCGCGCGGAGCACGGAGACCCAGGGACCTCCACGGCGACCCCCGCCCGGGCTGCTCCCGACCGACGGTCACCATGTCGACCCCGGGCCCTGGCTTTCTGCCCCACGTCCTGTGGCGGGGTCCCCCTCCATCTCCCAGGCAACGGAGGCACGTCCCTGCAGGCCGGGCTTTGGGGGGGGGGGGGGGGGGGGGGGGGGCCCCCCCCCCCCCCCAGCTGTCAGAGGACCGGGCTCCTCGAGGGAAGAACGTGTGGCCCGAGCTGATTAGCCCTAACGACCACAAAGACAGCTCGAGCGGCTGCGGGGGGAAGGGGCTGTGACGGGCGACTTGCATCTGAGAACCACACGATCAGCTTTCGTGCCACTCAAGACACGACAGAGAACAGGCCGTGTCGGGCGTCGGGGGAGGACTCCGGAAACGCCCGCGGGGGGCTCTCCAGGGAGGAGAGAAGTGAACTCGCTTTGCTAAAAATGGTCTGTTCAGACTCTTGCTTGAACGCCCAGCGTATCCCAGCCACCAGCGTGCGGGAGGAATAAGGACAGGAAGCTGGCGTTGCGTGAGGCTTACGCGGTGCGTGAGGCTTACGCGGTGCGTGAGGCTTACGCGGTGCGTGAGGCTTACGCGGTGCGTGAGGCTTACGCGGTGCGTGAGGCTTACGCGGCGCTCGGTCACGGGGTGTTCCCAGAACGGGATGGAGAGGGTGCCGATCGAGTCCCTGTTTATTGATGGCAAGGGCGGGGGGAGGGGTTTGCCCAAGGTCCAGGGTCCTGAGATGGTGGAGCCAAGAGTGACACGCGCGACCACGGCCACGGCTCACGCACGCGCCACCTGCGGGCTCTGGGAAGACGGGGTCCAGCCGGGTCGGCGGGGAAGGAGCCAGCTCAGCGTCACGGAGGGGGTGGGCCGAGGATGGGACGGGGCGCCTCCCGCGTCTGGGGTTCTGCACAGCGTGATGGGGCCCCGGGAAAGGCAGGTCGGGGGCCACTGTCGTGGTGGGACCAGCCCCGGCCACGGACGGGAGGAGAGGGAGGTGGGGAGCCACGGAGGGTGTGGAGAGGGAAGCCTCCGGGAGGGGCTGAGGGATGGGGTGGCGGCGGTGGGGAGACTTCCGTGCAGGTAGGGAAGCGACGGGCTGTCCCCCGACGTCAGAGGTCCCGCCCGGGGAGCACCGGGGGCGGCCCTGCTTCTGGGGATGAGCGGGTCAGGGATGACCTCTGGGGAGCGGTCCTGGCAGTGAGGGAGCAGCTATGGGGTCACGAGAGGCGTCCCCCCTCCAGGTGTGGGGGCCTCGACCGGCCCAGGAGCCGTGTGAGGGGAGCAGAGGGAGAGGAGCTAAAGGATTAGACGGACAGCCGGGGTGCGGGGACTCGGTGGGAGGGGGAGGGGCCAGAACCCACCCGCCCACAGCGGGGGAGGACTCGGGCCGCATGTACACACGGCGTCCCGCCCCAGGTGACCCACGGGAGGCCCCGAAAGCGCCAGGGTGCACGGTTTAAACACATCCACGCAGGGTTTGCGCCCAAATCCACCAAACAACGCAAGAGCCACGTCTGAGACCCGGGAGGACCGGTCACTCGGAGAGACAGAGACCCACGTGTGTTAACAAGGGACATGACACCCAAGAAGCTGTAACGGCCCTGAGCTTTCGCGTGTGCAACAGGTAACATCCGAACACACTAAGGGCAGTGCTGTCTACACCGCGAACACGGGGGTGCTGTCTACACAAGGGCGGTTGTGACGGAAGCTTCAGCCCAGCGTCTGAAGCGTGTGCCCAATTGGGCCCTGGATGTGTCAGAACAAGGAGGGCACCCGTGTCCTCCACGTGACATTTACCCCAGAGTCTCACACACGACCCACTGGTCTGTGAGTCGAGGGAACACACGGGCCACACAAGTAGTGACCCTGTCCATTCATTAGGGACATAGACACTGTTCAGAAATGGGCTATCATTCAACTGCCAGATTAGCGAGATTAAAAGTATTTTCAGGGAGCCTGGGTGGCTCAGTCGGTCGAGCGTCTGACTTCGGCTCAGGTCATGATCTCGTGTTCCGTGAGCTCAAGCCCCGCGTCGGGCCCTGCGCTGACGGCTCTGAGCCTGGAGCCTGCTTCCGATTCTGTGTCTCCCTCTCTCTCTGCCCCTCCCCAGCTCGGGCTCTATCTCTCTTTCTCTCTCTCAAAAATAAAACAAACATCAAAAAGACTTTCTAAAGTATTTTAAATAACAATCGTGGTGAGAAAGGGAAGAAAAATACCTCTGTCTTTGGAGGGCGGTGTCGGCTGTGATCCAGACATTGGTTTTCCCGTGTGACCAACATGATGCGTTCTAGTCACCTCCCTGCGGAAGCTCCAAGGGCCACATGCTGCCCACGGTGCTGGCCTCTCCTCTGCCACCATGACTGTCACCGTGGCCAACGGTGACCGGGGAGAGGCCTGCCCCCTCGCGGCTCCCGCAGTGAGGAGAGCGGGGAGCCAGCGTGAGCCAGAAAGGAGCCCTCGCTGCCGCGACCCCTGAGATTCCGGGGCGTTTGCTACCGCGGCAGAGCCCAGCTCTTCCCGGCTGACCCAGGGGACAATTTGGTCATTCTTAATAAAGTGTTAAATGCTCATAAGTGTGGCTCAGCAAACCCACTTCTTAGCAATAATCCTCCAAAATACCCAGTGCAGCTCCCTCTGAGCCATCGGCTAACATTTCAGGCTGAGAGCAAATGGAAACGCTATGTGAAACACAAACCAACCTGTTTAAAGGTATCATTGCGGAAGCAATAAGGATGAGAGGGGCCGGAGCCCCGAGGGGGAATCACCCCCAGAGGCAAGATAAGGGTCCTCAGCATGTTTCCCCTGGGCCTTTGCGGTTCTGGGCCTGGGCAGAGCCACGGTGCGGGGGCGGGTCTGGAAGATTCGGGACGTGGGCCTGAGCACGTGGCCAGCAAGACATGAGTTCTGAAGCTGCTGGTGTGGAAAGCTCCAATCTGAGTTTAAAACCTCTGAAATGCAGAGCACAATGTCCTGCAGACGATCCGCACTTAAAGGACGGAGCCCCCTGGGCACCACCACCCCTGTGAGCCCACCAGGCCCACATTTGAACTTTCTGAAGGGGCTGCACCCTCAGCCCTGACTCAGCTCAGGTCTCTGCACCGGGTGATCGTTCCCCACACTCTTCAGAGAAGGAGGGATGTTTTCTGGTGGAAGGCACCCTGGGAACCTTCTACAGATTTCCTTTATACGTGATGTCCAGCAACCAACCACCAGCCAGACAGAAAACGACCGGGTGTGCCGAGAAACACGTGACTAAAAACCAAGAATGACAAATACAACAGGGGCAGAAGCAGAGGTGGCCTGGACGCTGGGACACTGCAGACAGGGACTTTAAAACACCTGTGATCCACAGGTTCAAGAAAATAGAGGAAAAAGAACTTTATCGAAGAAATAGAACACGTACAAAGACCTGCATGGAAGTTCTAAGACTGGAAAATATAATACCTGGAATTAGAAGCCAGTGGGGGGATTTAATAGCATTTCAGACACAGCAGGACTCTGGGTCCAAGAACTGAATAAACGGTGAACTTACAGCCGTCCAAAGTGAAGCGGACAGTCAGGGCAAGCGGGAAAGATGCCTGTCCTGTGTGCCATGGAAGAGAAAGCCCGGGGAAGGTAAGGGGCAGCATTTGAAGAAATAGTGGTTGAGAACTTTCCAGAACTGATGTTCAACTCTGCGATCCCCAAGCAGGATAAATACAAAGGAAGCCATGACTTGACACATCTCAGTGAAGGCACTGAAAACACGAGTTAAAGAGCAAACTTTAAAGGCAACCAGGGGGAAATAATGCATTATCTTGAGAAAAGCATGAATGAGATTGAGAGCTGAGTCCTCGCCGGAAAGAAGGCAGCTGGACGGCGCTGGGCTGACAGGGTTTCCGCACTGGAATTTTTTTAAAAAGCTTCCCATCTAGAGTTCCACGACGGTAAGAAGACACTTCAAAAACGAAGACATTTCAGGCAGGGAAACACTGAGAGAATTCATCACCCCAAGGCTTGAGCTAAAAAAAAAATTTAAATGAGTTTTTCAGGAGGGAAGAAAATGATCCCAGCAGAAACGTGGAAACGTCAGACAGAAGGAGAGCGGCGGGTGGAGAAGGAAGGCACTTGGGTAAAGACCAACAGGCATGTGCGGTGTAACAGCAGCAACAACGGATTCTGGCACAGGAAATACATGTGAGATTTAAACGCAATGAAACTGGGAAGGAAAAGGCTGCGCTGTAAGTGGAATGGGTACACAGGGGTCAAGGGGGAAAGCCTGAACTGCTAGGGTTCCCACCCAAAGTGGAAAAAGAGTGTGTAACTAGCGAGGCAAGAGATGGGAAATGGGAGGACGCGAAGGTGTCACACCAGGTAGGCAAATCGGAAAGCAGATGACCAAGAACAAACCGACAATACCGAGATTGAATCACACAGAACAGGCTATCTCGGGCAAAAGACACATAGTGTCACCCAGGTCACCAAAAAATGTAAACCCAATTATAAGCCACTTAAAAAAAGACACTCCTTGAATCTAAGAGCATGAAACAGGTTGAAAGAAACAGACAAAGAGAGAGAGAGAGAGAGAGAGAGAGAAGGTAGAAAGTGCCACCAGGAACCAGAAGGAAGCCGGTGGATATGCACCACGGTTGGAGCAGACGTGAGGCTGCGATGCTGTGCTGGAGGCTAGTACAGACCTGCGTCGGAAGGATCAATATTCGAGGAAGATATTTCAGCCCTAGATGAGCATCAGTGACATGAAATGTAGGAAACAGAAACTGACCAAATTCAAGGACAAATCCATACTCCTAGAGGGAGGATTTATACACCTCTCTTGATGGATGATTTACTAAGCAGACCAAAAAAAAAAAAAAAAAAAATCGGAAAAGATCTGGAAGTTCTGAATGATACAATTGACAGACCTGGCTTACTGCAGGCTGGTACACACCTCTGCCCCCACAACAGAACTTTTCTTCTTAATGACATCAGGGCGCTTGTTATGATGACCGTGTGCTGGGTCATAAAGCAAGTCTCATTCCAAAGGCTCGAAATCATCGAGGAGTGTGTTCTCTGGCCACCACGGAACTGAGCTGGAAATAAAAACATAAATACAATTGAAAAATCCCCAGCTGCTTGGAAATTAAGCCACGCACCTCTAAATCACGGGTCACAAAGGAAATGGGAACACAGTGTGATTGCTTGCCGACAGAGGCACCACATCAAAATAGAATAAGGTTAAAGCAGTGTTCAGAGGGAAATTTATAGCCTCATATATGTACATTTAAAAAGAAGAAGGGCTGGAAACCAATTATCTAAGCTTCCATTTCCAGAAACTGAAAAAAATCCAGGCCCAGCGAAAGCAGAAGAAACAAAGTGGTAAAGACACAAGAAATGGATGAAATAGAGAAAAAACACACATCAGAGGAAACGCACCGAGCCAAATTTGGTTTTTTAAAAAGACGCATGGGGCACCTGGGTGGCTCAGTGTGTTGAGTGTCCAACTTCAGCTTAGGTCGTGATCTTGAGGTTCGTGGGTTTGAGCCCCATATCAGGCTCTGTGCTGACAGCTCAGAGCCTGGAGCCTGCTTCGGATTCTGTGTCTCCCTCTCTCTCTGCCCCTCCCCTGCTCATGCTCTGTCTCTCTCTGTCAAAAATAAATAAACATTTAAAAAATTTAAAAGATGAATAAAATGGATATATCTTTAGTAAAAGTGATCAAAGTGAGGGAAAGGGAGAAAAACATAAATAGTAGCAGAAAAAAAGGCATTAACAAAATTAGGAGGAGATACTATGAATAACTTTGTTAGCCAATTTGTTGATTTAGATTCAATGGGCACATGCCCCATCTAAAACACAACTTTTCAGAATTGACACACGGTTTTTGACTTAATCTGAATAATCTGATATTCATTAAGTAAATTGTACCCATTATTAAAATGTTTCTCACCAAGAAGACCCAAATCTCAAATGGTTACCTCGGTGTAACGTGTAAGGGAGAGACCACGGTGATCTTACACAGCCCATCCTAAAGAGTAGAAAAGAAAACATATCCTAAGTCATTTTACAAGGTCAGTATAACCTTGATATCGAAACTCCACACAAGAAGAAAGGGAAATTACAGACTGACTGCCTTCATGAAGATGGGGTAGTGTTAGCAAAGTGAATCCAATGATACGGAAGGCTAATAATATATTGGAACCATACGGGGTTTATTCTAGGGATGCAACCAATTCAAAGAGAATTCAAAAGCCAGTGTATATAAAAGAGACATGGCCAGTTCACCTCAATTAGTACCGGATTTAATAAAATCCCATGATACACAGTCGTGAAAAAATTCTCAACGATTTGAAAGAGATCTGACTAGTATTCCTTAAACTGATAAGGAGAATACATTGCAGACATAGAGTGGGTATCACAAGCAGGATCTGGATGGGTCCCCAATATCGATATTTCTACCCAAGATGATATTGTAGTCTGTAGTAAGTGCATTCGGGCAAGAAAAATAAATGGAAATATAGGAAAGAAATCAAACTCATTATGTGCAGATGTCATGACTACTGGCAATATACAGAAAAGCCAAGCCAATCTAACCATAAACTCTGAGAATTAAGAAGTGAATTTAGCAAAATCACCAACTGTATCTTTATATGTCAGCAACACAATTTTGGGAGATAAACATTTAAAACCCATACTATTTATAATAGTGTTGAAAAATCCAACCTCGAGATGACATCTTTGTGACGTTTGTAGCCAAAGATGTATAGGACTTCCACACTGAAAACTACAGAGTATCTTTGCAAGGAATTAACCAAGACCCAAATAAATGGGAAATATTCCTGTTTGTAGATCGGAAGATTAAATATTGACATTTTAATGTCAACTCTCAAAATAATCTATAGGCAGCACGAATTATGTTAAGATCCAAGGGATTTTTCACCAATTGATGAGGGTAAAACAATCTTGAAGAAGAACAAAACAGAGGATTTGCTCTATCAGGTAAAGTGACCAAGCAATGACTGGCACTGGGGCAGAGGGCAGGGGTGTTTTAGGTTCAAATACGTTTGCTATTTACTACTGTGACAATGTGATCATAATAACTTGGGTAGTTAAAAATGATATTTCAAGGGGCACCTGGGTGGTTCAGTCAGTAAAACGTCCTACTTCAGTTCAGGTCATGATCTCACAGTCTATGGGTTTGAGCCCCGCGTCGGGCTCTGTGCTGACAGCTCTGAGCCTGGAGCCTGCTTCGGATTCTGTGTCTACCTCTCTCTCCACCCCTCCCCTGCTCTCTCTCTCTCTCTCTCTCTCTCAAAAATAAATAAATAAAAATTAAAAAAAAAGATATTTCAAGGGATCAATGAAAGATTTCCAAAAACGACATTTCCTGGACAAATAAATAAATAAAACTTCAATATGGGAAAAAAGTTAAGATTATCCAAAGACACCAGTTGATGTTGAAGGATTAAAAACTAGAAATTATTAACCAAATTCTAAATACAAAATTCTTACCAATTGGTAATTAAAAAATAATTTTAAAATATTTGAGGAAAAAAATATTATTTAAATACTAGACCATCAAAAAAATAATGAAATTGCTAATGACTAATGGGTTTCTATAAAGCTGTTCTCAAAGATAAAGTCACATCTTTAAATGCTTTCATTACCCAACAAGAAAAAAAAAAAAAAGATCAAAACTTTGAAGTCAACGAGTTTTTTAAAACCAGTTCCAAGGAAGATTAAAACAGTGGAGATAATAGCAGAAAATATTAAATTAGAAAAGGGACAAGTAAGACTTGATAAGTAGATTAAGACCTACGAGATAAGCAAATTAAAGAGCTAAGTCTTTGAAGAATCCAACACAACAGACCAAACTCTGGCTAATCTAGTTATTACAAAGGGAGGGGGGTGAGAAAGCACAATTAAACAAATTTAAATCATGTAAGAAATAAAACAAATATACAGACACCTTTAAAAATTAACAAGGAATTACTTGCACTGCTGTATGCTAATAAATCTGAATGAAATAGATAAATGATCAAAGTTGACATTGAAAGTGCTAAGCAATATGAATAAGTCATTATCCCTGGGGGGAGGGAAAATGTTGAAAATAGAATTACCTCTGGACTCAGGCACTCTCATTGGTGAGATACTGTGAAATATGACAGGGCCATTAATTCCAAAATTAGGTACTCAGTATTAGACATTTATAAACTTGGAAAACTCACTAAGTAATTTTGACAAATATTATATAACCCACCATGTATTCTTCAAGCTATATTAAATAGGTATAATATGAAAAGAGAAGATTCCATGATCTCATGAGGGTTAAAGAAAACAGTCGGGTTCAACAAAGCCAACAGAAGCTTGAATGTGGAATGGTTAAAAGTCTGTAACATGCACATGTGTGTTGCAAACTTTATCTGCAGCGTGTCCCAATCTTGTTTGTCAATCAAAGGACACTGTCAACCTGGAGGCATCCCTTGGGAGTGGTGTTCTGGGGAATATCCTTCAGGAAGGTCTGCTATCAAATGTAAAAATTCAGCCTAAAAATAAAATGAAATACTAACCAATGAAATGCAGCTGTATGTTTAACCAACAATCTCTGAAGGTTTATTATAGGCAAGGAAGAATGAGTTAATATAATACAATTAGTTAGCAGCATATAATACATTAATAGGCTTCCAAATATTACCTAAATAAATGTTGAAATATTATTCAGGACATTTGAAAATGTATTCCTGATAAAAACACCTAGTGAATTGTAAAGTCTTTTAAATGCAAAAAAGCATGGCCCATGTAACTACTTAATAATTCTATGTATTAAAAACATAAGCAAGACTAAAAATCAAACAACAAATTTTGAAAATATCTGCAACAAATATAACACACACACGAAATATTTTTTTTAAGTTTTATTTACTAATTTGGAGAGAGAGAGAGTAGGGGAGGGGCAGAGAAAGAGGGAGAGATGGAGAATCTCAAGCAGGCTTCATATGGGCAGCACAGAGCCCAACCTGGGGCTTGAACTCACGAACCATGAGATCATGACCTGAGCTGAAACCAAGAGTTGGACGCCTAACCGACTCAGCCACCCAGGTGCCCCCAAAAAAGATTTTTTAAAACCCCCCCACAAAGGCGTTATCATTTCAAATTAAATTGACAAAGGACAACTCATAAATGAATGATTACAAATGACAAAAAATTATTTAAAAGGTGTCCGACCATATTATAATCAAAGAAATGAAAAAGAAATACATTGCCATTTTTACCTACAAGGTGGGATAACACAGGCATTGAAAACCGCCAGAAGGAACTTGTCTCAGCCTAATCCTCTTACAAATAACAAATATAAACTTAGACAAAGTATAAAAAACCTATTATTTGAGGACACCAGAGGATAGCCAAAAGCAAACAGAAAGTGCAGAAGATTGGCTTTTGAGAAGAGAGCTGAGCTGGGGGACCTTTGGCTTTAGTGAAATCCCTAATCCTCATGGTTCGGGGCAGCTAACACTGAAATGGAAAGCTGTAAGTGTTCTGGCTCGAGGGGTTAGAGAACAGAGTTTGGGGAGCCAGAGAAGGTAGACATAAAGGTAGAATCCTGGAGGGGAGAACCACAGAGCGAGAAGTCTCCAGATGTGCAGACAAGCACTGCTCACGTTGGCTGACAGCTCACCGCACAGGCTCAAAGCCAGTGCCAAGGAGCCCAGCACAAAGCTCGAGCTGACAGGCTGAGATAACCAAGCAGATACATTATGTCAGCTGATATCCACTGCCAGTGAAGCAGAATTTGCAGTTTCTGTCTAGCAAAACTGATCGCTCTCAAGAACAAACGTCAACATGCTTCAGAAGAAAACGGAATCTGGATGCTCTGCAACGTACCACGCACAATGTCCAACATGAAATAAAAATTACTAGAATCGTGAGGAGAATAAGCAGCCGATAGAGCCCGGCCTGAAGCTGACCCAAATGTTGGAAACAGCAGAAATGAATTTTACAAAAGTGGCCATTATAAATATGGTCAAGGACTTAAAATATAGTCAAGGACTTTAAAATACGGACACAGTGAGGAGACGGATGGGGAATCTCGGCAAGAGAGTGGAAAATACATGAAAGAACCAAATGAAAATTCTAAAACTGAAAACTCCAGTAGCTGAAATGAAAAATTCACTGGATGACGTAACAGTGGAAGGGAAAAGGTAAGAGAGGAGGACCGTGAGGTTGAAGACAGGTCAGTAAAAACTATCCAGTCTGAAGAACGGAGAAGAAAGCAATCTTTAAAAATGAGTAGCTCCTCAATGCCACACGAGGCCACACAAAAGCCCGGATATACAAGCATGACCGGGATCCAGGAGTACAGAAAAGAGTGAACGGAGCAAAAAAATTTAACGACAAAAATTTCCCAAATCGATTAAAAATATCAGCTTATAGAATCAAAACCTCAGAAAATTTGAAGAAAAAAAAAAAACACCACGGGGAAATGATAGTCAAAGTGCTAAAAACCAAAAGTGAAGAGTGAATCTTGAAACCAGCTGGAGAAAAATGACAGATTACGCAGGGAACAGTGGTGTTTATTACGGCTGACTTCCCTTCACAGTACAGACTCGACAGAATGGATCGACATCTTTAAGTGCTGAAAGAAAGAAAGAAAGAGAGAAAGAAAGAAAGAAAGAAAGAGAGAAAGAGAGAAAGGAAGGAAGAAAGAAAGGAAGAAAGGAAGAAAGGAAGCAAAGCCAAATCCAGAATTCCACAAGAACTTATCCATCAAAAATGAAGAAAAAGTGAAGATATTTTTGGATAACTGAGTAGAGAGGATTTGTCCCTAGTGACCTACAGGAAGTGCTAATGGAAGTTCCTAGGGCTGATAGGAAATAGCGGCAGAGGGACGTCGCGAGCGAAGTTAAAAGGAACAAAAAGGCAGAATTGTGGGGAAATACAAAACACGGTCTTCTCCCTGTATTTCCATTTCTGTACATTTTAAAGCAAAAGGTGCGCAGTCAGGTTAATAACATATGCGGACATGAGGTATATGACAGTAATCACAACCACACAAGTGTCGGGGGCGGGGGTTGGGTGGGAATGACGGCCACAGCTTCGTCCACCGTATACACATGTACAACATTAACGCTCAGCAGACTGGCAAATTAAGGATGTGGACTGAAGTCCCAAACATGAAATGGAATACAAGGAGGTTGAGCTCGAACACAAACACGAAAATAAAAACCATCCACAAGGAAGTAAGTGGACATAAGAGACAACTCAATGAACTCCAAAGGAGGAGGAACGCCGAACGTAAAAGAAAGGAGACAAATGGAAAACGAGCAAAACGGTAAACTGAGTCCCAGCACGTGAACGAAGGTATCCGCGGTGAACGGACTAAGCCGTCCGATTAAACGGCAACGATCGTCAGACACGATAAAATGAAGACCCAACTACACGCCCCGGGCAAGAAACCCACTTTGGATGTAAAAACACAGATGGAGTAAAAGGAAAAAAGACGGAAAGCGATGTAACACCCAAGAGCAATAACCCCAAGAGAGTGGAGGGGCCTGCAGAATATTGGATAGAGTGGAATTCGAGACCGTAACTGTCAGCAGAAGAGGGAGGGACATTTCATTATGATACAGGGTCAGCTCATCAGGAAGACATCACGGCCAACAATGTGCCTGCGTCTGCCAAGGGCTTTGGAACGCACGGGGCAAACACCAGCGAAACCAACAGGAGAAAAGGACACCCCCGGGGCAGGTTTTGACCCCGCCCTCTGAGACAGGGGCCCAAGTAGCAGCTCCGCGAGCGTGTGGCGGACTTGCACTCGGCTACCAAGCCCCTCGACCGACCTGAAGATCTGTGGGTGTTCCTCCACCGACTGCGGAAGACACTGTCCTCCAGAGCGTCTGGAACATTCGTCAGGACAAACCGTGTGAAGGGATACAGGATAGCGCTCACAAGTCGTCAGAAGATTGCAGGCGTCGGATTTGGTCTCGGGTTGTGAGGCTACAGTTTAGTGCAATCAAATTCGAAATCAATAATAACGATATTACATCGAGAGAAGCCCCCTACTATATGGAAATGAAGTAACACCCTTCAAAAATAACGCGTCGGTGGAAAAGAAATCCCCAGAGGGACCCGGAAGTACCTCAAACAGAGTAATCACAAAACTGCCGGGTTTTGTGGGCACCAACTAAAGCAATGCAGGGAGGGAGATGGGAAGTGTTAAATTCTTACGTTAGAGGAGAGGAAGAGGTTAAAATCAAGCCAGGCAGCAGTTGGCAGACTCCGTCCTGTGGGCCAACCACACGTTTTTCAAATAAAGCTTTATTGGAACACAGCCATGCTCATACATTTATGTATTATCCCTGCTGCTTTCACACTACAAAGGCAGATCGGAGTCGTTGCAACAGACAAGATGGTCCACAAAGCCCAAAATATTTGCTATTTGGCCATGCGATATAAAAAGAAATAAACATTTTGGTTTTGTCCTGATTCCTGGCCCACAACTCCTAAGTCTCTTGTGATTTCCGGAGTGCTAAGCGTGTCTTTTGTATACTAAGGACTGGAAGCTGGGGGCCCTGTTAGAGGTTCCTAGCAGGCACCCAGGGCAGGGGCGAGGGGAGTGAGTGTGGAGCCCCCCCTGGGGCTGATCCCACACCCTGGGATCAGACCTGAGCCGAAATCAAGAGTTGGATGCTCAACTGACATCCCGAGGCTTGGGATTTTTAAGACCCCGGCCCTGACCTCCAGGGAGGAGCGGCCGATGATTTAATCAGTTGTGTCAACTTAACGGACCTTCCATACAAATCCCCAGATAACGAGGTCAGAGAAGCTACGAGTGGCAAACACATCCCAGTGCCAGGAGGTGGCACACCCCAAGTCCACGGGGTCTGCCTCTTCCTCTGGCTGCTCACTTTCTTCTTTATAATCAACAGGTAGATGTGAATGGAGCACCCTCTTCAGTTCTGGGAGCTGTTCTAGCAAAGTACCGAACCCAAGGTGGGGGTCGGGGGAACCCCTGTCTCGTCAGCTGTGCAGGTGACAGCCTGGGTGGCCCCGTGGGGCCGAGCCCCTAACCTGTGGGATCTGGTGCCAGCTCCAGGCAGACAGCGGCAGAACTGAGTTGAATTGTGGGACGCCACCTGTTTGGGGTCAGGAAAAATCCTCCTCCCTTGCAGAAAACATTGGCCAATAAATCCCCACCTTAAGAAGCTGGCAAAATACGAGCATCTTAAGCCCAGAGAAAGAAAGAAAGAATAAAGATACAAACATAAAGAAATGAAATTTAAAAGAAGTTGAGATGATCAACAAAGAAAAACGTGGTTCTTTGAGAAGGTTAATAAACTCCTCTCTACTCGAGTAATCCAAGGAAAAAAGAGAAAAGCAGACGAGTAAGATGAGGAATTAAGAAGGGAACATCACCAAGGAGACCGTGGATAACGAGATGTCATGAACAACTTAACAATATAGTGAAACAGACACACTTCTCAGAAAACGTATCAAAACTGACATAAGATAAAATAAAATCTGATAGCTCTATATGTATTTTAATTCTTGAGTTCATCACCAAAAACCTTCCCACAAAGAAGGCTCTGGGCTCATGTTTTCTCAAATTCTACGAAACATTTTTAAAAAATTAACACCGATTTTGCACAAAGCGTCTCAGAAATTAGAAGAGGAGGGAACACTTCCAATTTCATTTAATGAGGCCAACGTTATCCCGATACCAAAATGTGACAAAGACATTAAAAAAAAAAAAAAAAAAAGACCAATATTCCTTATGAAACCCGGGTGCATGTCTCGAATTATACAATAGCAAAATGAATGTAAGCAATCATATATTAGCAAATTATATTAATTCTATATTAGCAAGTGAATAGTAAAGTAAAAAAAAAAAAAAAGACATGACACTGTGATCAACTGGGATTATTTCAGGGGTGAAGGGTTGGTTTATATTTAAAAGCCCTGCCCATCCCATGTAACTCACTTTGGTCACTCCAGGGGAGGAACACTGTATCATCATCTCACGGGAATGGAGAAACACTTGACAAAATCCAACACCTGTTCGGGATAAAATGAAAAACTCTGGACGGAGTGCAAATAGGAAACATTTCTTCAGCGTCATAAAGAACCTGGAGATAACTGCTAAGAAACCTCCTGCTAAAAATGTGGAGATGACCAACGTCATTGTTAATAGTGCAATGTGGGACACTTTCCCTGCCCGGAGCCAGAAACGCTATGATTTATCATATAGTAGAGGTCCTCGCAGGGCACTGAGGCACGGAAGAGAAAGAAAATGCGTGCCTTTGGAAAGAAGTACAACGCTATTTAAACACAGTTTCTTATGCAGAAAATTGTAATGAATCTGGGAAACATTAACTAGAAGAACTGATCAGTGAATTTTGTCAAATGCAGAATTCGAGGTCAACCCACCAAAATTAGTTTATGACCGTAGATTTTCAACTTATAATAGGAAAATGACACTAGAATAACAGCTCCATTTACAATGGCATTTAAACACGAGTAGGCTGCGAACTTACTGAAAGGTAAACAAGGCCTCTACAACTGTGAACTGAACGTAATCCCACTTTTTTCATTAAAAAAACATCTTGAGGCACCCGGGTGGCTCAGTCGGTTAAGCATCAGGACCCGTGATTTCAGCTCCGCTCATGATCAGGGTCGTGAGGTCGAGCTCCACTTCAGGCTCCTAACGGGTGTGAAGTCTGCTAGCCTGCTTGGCATTCTCTCTCTCCACCCACCCCCACCTCTGCCCCTCCTCCCCCAAATAAAATTTAAAAAATCTTGAAAGAACTTAAGGAAAACCGGAATAAATGGGAAAACGGAACATGACCACAGATTGGAGATTTGATATTGTGAGGTCAGTTCTCCCCACGTTGGATGACAGATTTAATGCCATCCCACTCAATAGCCCACAGACGTTTATGTGGAAATTGCCAAGTTAATCTTAAAAAGTTCGTTTGGAAGCGCAAAGAACCAAGGACGGGAGAGCAATTCTGAAAGAGAACAGTGAAGCTGGAGAAGCGGCGCCCCCAAGTTTCAAACTCACTATAGAGCTGCAGTAACGGAGACCAGGAGGCGGTTGATGTGTATTTGCGAAAGTGTAGACAAATCATTCAATGGAACGAAATACAAAGTCCTGAAACACACCCGTATCTGCACGCTCGATTGATTTTTGAATAACATACCCCAGCAGTTCAATGTGGAAAGGAGGTTATCAACAAATAGCACTGAACCAGCAGGATGAATTTATGGGGAGACAAGAGCCTCGGTCCCCAGGTCACACCACGTTCGGGGATTATTCGAGATGGGTTATACAGGTAAAGCCAAGAGCTACAGGTGTAGGGGTTCTAGGAAAAAAACATACGAATGATTTCATGACCTTGGAAAGGCAAAGCTTTCTCAGACAGAAAACAAAACAAACAACAACCCCGGAGGAAAAAAGATACAGTTAAATTTGACTTTGGCAAAAACAAAAACTTCTGGTCTTCAAAAGACAAAACTAAGGAACTAAAAAAGACAAGGGCCGTGCCTGGGGAAAATAACTCGCCATTCATGAATCGGCCAATGGACTTGTATCCAGAATAAAGAAACCCTGAAAATCACTCACGAAAAGACAAAGAACAACAAGGTAGGCAAAATACTATAACAGACACTTCGGCAGACACAAAATACAAACGGCCAGTTACAGTGGGAAGGAAAGGTGCTCCACGCCATCAGTCATCAGGAGGTTCGAGCGGGAGCCACAGTGACAGGAGCTACCCCTCCCATCGCCCCGGGTTCACGAAACACGGGAAGACCAGGCGTCGCCGAGGAAGGAGCACCACTGGTGGGAGGGGAAATGGCAAGCACTTGGGAAAACAGCTTGGAAGTTTCCTATGAAGTGAGATGTGGACCTACCCTGTGACTCAGCTGGTCCGCTCCCAGGTATGTGTCCAGAGGCAAGAAAAATGAAAACACACGTCCCCAGAGAGGTTGTACAAGGGTGCCGATGGCAGCTTTATTCATAACGGCCAAACCCTGGACGCGGCCCAGGTGCCCATCAGCAGGGGGATGGGGAACACCCAGTGATGCGTGCCGTCAGCAACAGGAGTGAGTCAGCCGTGACGCGGGCAGCCACGTGGCTGTCTCAGAATCATCATGTTGACCAAAGCAGCCAGGAACAGAAGTGCAGGCCGTATCCTTCCGTTCAAATCAGGGTCAGGAACAGACAACACTAACCCATGGTGATAGGAGTCAGAACGGTGGTCGCCCGAGGGCCGGGGGCTTGCTGGAGGGGGCACGAGAGATGTTTTGGGGTGATGGAAATGTCTTATATCTTAATTAGGGGGACGAACACATAGGTATACGTGTTTGACAAAACTCCTCAAATTTTGCCCTTGAGATCTGAGCATTGCACTAGGTGTGACTACTCTTCTTTCCTGACTCACTGCCTTCTTCTTCCTTTTCTTCATTTCTCTCCTCCTCCTCCCTCCTCCTCTTCCCACCCCCTCCCTCCTCTTCCTCTTTCTACCTCCTCCTTCCTCTTCCCTCCTCCTCCTCCCTCCTCTTCCTTCCTCTTCCCACTTCCTCCCTCCTCCCTCCTCCTTCCTCCTCTTCCCACCTCCTCCTCCTCCCCCTTCCTCTTCCCCCCTCCTCCTCCTCCTTCTCCTTCCATCTCTCTCTTTCTCTCCATCTCATACACCTTGAAAACAAATATTGAGCCCCAGTTAGTAGGGCTTTCCCCCTCATTTCATTTCAGAAACCATTTCCTGTATATTCTAGGCTCAAGAAAAAAAAATACACTGGGGATCAGGTGAGCCAAGTTTCTCCCTTTAGAGTATAAGCTACAGCTATGACAAGTTACAAAACAAAGATGGGTCCCTGCAGCATTGCGCTGGAATGCAGTTATCAGCTATGAACCCCCAATGAGGTATTTGGATACAGGTTCGTCCTTCTACGCACGGTCTGTGGAAAAGCACATTAACCAGCCCTGTTGGCAGAGAGAGCCCGGGAGCAAGGACTCCCAGAGTGCTAAGCACACTTAGGGTCCCGATCTTGGCTTCTACATACCATTTTTCACTAAAAGAAACCAAGGCTTCTCATATGGCTCTTTCCAGGGAACATGAAAATGAACCTGAAACACCTTTGGTGCCAGAAGGTAAGAATGTGCTGTAAGAATGAGGGGCCTGTCACGAAGGACACTGGGGCTTCCTGAGGCTCCCACAGGCCAAATTGGGGACGATGTGAGCACACAAATAAAGAGTGGTAGCAATGGGTAGGAACCTCACAAACTAAGAATGTGTGAATCCATATGAACATAAATAAAAAATGAAGAGACAAATTCCTCAGAATTTCCCAGAAAGGCAACCAGTCAGTGCAGAAATAATTACAGAGTTAGAATGTCATACAAACAAATTCAAAACAAATGCATCAAATCTGGTCTGAGTGATGGGTTACAAGGGATTTGGATTTTCTCCTTGATTCTCACCCAGAATTTCCAAATTTTCTTCGACAACATATAATGTTTTTCTTTTTTTTTTTTTTTTAATTTTTTTTTTCAACGTTTTTTATTTATTTTTGGGACAGAGAGAGACAGAGCATGAACGGGGGAGGGGCAGAGAGAGAGGGAGACACAGAATCGGAAACAGGCTCCAGGCTCCGAGCCATCAGCCCAGAGCCTGACGCGGGGCTCGAACTCACGGACCGCGAGATCGTGACCTGGCTGAAGTCGGACGCTTAACCGACTGCGCCACCCAGGCGCCCCTATAATGTTTTTCTAATCGGACAAAATAAGTTGTTCGCAAAATGAAATTTTGAGCAAATACGGATCGATCACGTCAGAAGGAGAAATTGCACCCAGTGCCTTGCCTCCTGTGACAGGGGCTCAGCCACCAGCCTGTGTGCCAGGTGTGTTCCGAGGGAAGGGCACCTCCAGTCCCAGTGCTGTCTCTGAGAGGGGCCTGCCAGATAGGAAGGCTCGCGGGCCGGGTCTGGAAAGACCCAGGCCCACATCTCATTTCTGCTTACCAGTCAGCTGATCACCTCCCTGACCCTCAGACTCGTCTTCTGTGAAATGGAAATGAGCTTTACGCCTTCTCTGGGTTTCCATGGAGGTGAGATGGGAGGGTGAATGTAGAAACCCCTCTGCTGTGTACCCCAGGAGCGCCTCCTCGCATCCACACCTGCATCCGGGAATGGAGTCCCTGGGAGGCTTTTACAATACCATCCCCAGGCCAGGCTCAGAGACGATCAGACTTGATCACGCTCAGATGGGAAGCTGGGGAGGGACCCAGGAGGGGAAGCTTGAGGGCGTGTCTTCTGGCTCGCCCCAGAAAAGCCAGAGCTCAGAGACCACTGACCAAGAGCCAACAGCCTCCCAGACACTGAAGGGGGTTTCCCTGTCCCCTGCCCCGCCCCCCCACTTACCGTCTGTCCCTACATATTTCTTAGCTGCCTTCAGGTCTGAGATGCTTCCTTCCTTCCCGGGCTGGGCTTCCCCTCCTCCTTCAATGGCCTTGGCTGTAGAGCTCAGAACTTGCACCCGTAGCCGCTGACTTACGGATCTGCGCCCAGAACAAGGGGAGGGCAGGTGAGCGCATTCAGCCCCTCCGTGCAGGAAGCCCTGGCTTCCTCTTGCGGCAGGGAGCAAGTTGAGAGTCTGCTTTTAACTTCCTAAAGAGATTTCCGAGTGATAGAGAGGACATGGGCCATGAAAGCCAGGCCGCACCTCTCCACGCCCAGGCCCGTGACCTCAGATCACAGGCAGAAGTACTGGGTGTGGTGTGCAGGTGGTGCACTGCTCAACCCTGGGAGGCTCTGCCCGGTGGTTCTACAGAGCAGCCCGATGCCTGGTCTCGGCGCTGGGCCCTGAGCCACGGCACCAGGAGGATGGCAGTGCAGACGGCAGCCCCAACGTCAGGAAAGTATGTGCTAGAAACAAGGAGTAGGAATTCTGTGGCATGGTGAGGCCACGGTCGGAGCGGAGAGGGTCGGGCCTCTGGACCAGTTGGTCCCTGGGCTTTGGCTAAAACTGGTAAGGCCACCTAAGGGAGAGTCAGACACCCCCACACCGGACCCTGCTCGTCCAGTGTCAGCCTGGCGGGAAGCGTTCAGGAAGCAGAGGCTGAGGCGGAGTCTGGGGTGGAGAGTCCCCTGGAATCTCGGACGCTACCCCCGCTGTGGGGGTCCCAACAGGTATCTGCATGGACCGTGTCGGATGAACCGCCCTCCGGGGAGTAAGTTCGGCACGAAGCAGCAGGTAGCTGCTGTTAGCAGGGGCACGGTGATATAGCACCCACGGGAGGGGGGCCCCAGAATCAGAACACAGCTGGGGGGGTCGGGGCCAGCCCTCCTGCTCTCCACGTCCCTGGTCCCCACCTGTGCCCTGGGCTCACGGGCACCCAGTGCATTCAAGCGCCACACACACCTACCGGCCAAGAGCGGCTGAAGCCGCCGGGGCAGCCTCGGGGGCCCCGGGAGGGAGGGGTGCACGGCCACAGTGGGCTGTTGGCAGGCAGGGCTGCCCCCAAGTCCCGGGGCTATTAGCGAGCATCGCCAGGGTCCCCAGCTTGGAAAGAGGGGGCGAGTGGGCTGGCCGCGCCTCGGTCGGAGGGGGAGGCCCCAAGTCTCCCACGGGTGAGCTCTGGTGCGTCCGAGCCCCCTCCCCCATGACTCTGTTTCCCCATCTGTAAAATGCCCGGGGGACCCCCTTGGGGGGCCTGCAGCCTCAGGCCGGAGCTGCGACTGGTCCCGGAGGCCATCCTGCCTCCCCGTGGGTTCACCCGCGCACAGCAGCTCCTGCGGAGGCCACTTTGCAGGCCTCCTGGCCGCCTCCTTGCAGGTCACACCGACTGACCACCACCAGCACAGCCGGCCAGGCCGGGGTGCCCGGGAGCCACCAAAGCCACCGGAGCCGCCAGGGCTCCCGCTCCCGCCCACCTCTCCCCTCGCCCGGGGCTCCTGAGCGCCCTTGCTACCCCGGTACGGCCGCGTCCACCTCCCCCCACTCCCGCCAGATGGGGCCACCTCGGGGGACCACATACCTCAGGCCTCTGGCCACCGTCCTGATTTCGAGGCATTTTATTCCACTCAACAAAGCTCATTTGTTCGGAGCGTACATGAGTGGGTCTCACTGTACAGGTCCCCTCCCCACCCTGCCCTCCCCAGTCCTGCCCCGACAGGCCCTCGGTGCCCACGGCTGCCCCGCCCACATCGGGCCACAAGAGCCTCTGGTCTGGGATCGACCCCCGTGCCTCTGGGCCCCACGGCCCCCAAATTAAAAGATCGCTTAGCACGGGGGAGCCCCAAACGTGGCTGCCGGGGGCGCTCCGCGGTTCCACAGCCAGGAAAACCGTTTAATTGCCATTTCGCGGGGCCCTTTGAAGTGGAACAATTCTCCGGGAGGAAATTAGACTCAGGAAAGAGTGGCGGAATCGCTGGCTCTCTCGGCAATGACAGGATAGCGCTGTCAAGACGTTCAATATGATCACTTAATTGCTAATAGCTGGTGAGGGCGGGGCGCGAGTGCGCGGGGTTGTCGAGGCGGGAGGCGGTCTGACGTGCAGACGTCTGATGCGGGCACAGCGGCGTTTCCAGGAGGGCCCGGAAGCCTCGTCCTCCGAGACCTTCCTCGAGGACCGTGCCAGGGACTCCCTAAAATGTTACTGAGCGAACGAGCTGGCGGAGTCTGGCTGCAGCGGGGGCGGCCGGGGGGCAGACGGGAGGGGGGGGGGGCAGCCTTCCCGATTCTGTTAAAAGGCACAGGAGCAGACCTGCTCTTCCAGGAGAAACCAGCTTGTGCAGTGCGCGGCGAGGCTGCAGGGCCCCCGGGGAGCTGAGCTGACGGCACCCCCGTCTTGGACATGGGGTGTGCGGGGGGCTCAGTGACTAGAGGTCACGTGACCGTGTGCCCCTCACTAGGAGAGCGGCGCGCACCCCACCCCGAGGGCACCGGGGGCAGGCAGATGGGCCTGCTGTCCAGACTTGCGGCCCCCTGATGTAAACGGGCCCCCACCTGACCCAGCAGCCTGCCTTCAGCACCCGCTTCTCTCAGAGAGGACCCGAGGACCCAAGCCCAGGGCCTGCACTGCTCCCCACCTGTTCTGTTCCAACGTGACGGCTGGGACGCAGCACAGGAGGGAGCGTCCCTGAATAGGCCCAGCCGCTTGGCCCTCGGCCGCCCTGCCCCTCCCAGCCGGGTCCAGACAAGGCAGGCTCCGCACCCTGCACCCCTCCCTGCTGACTGTCCCCGCCCGGTCCCCTGGGGACACGCTGCACCAGGACCCTGGGCCCTCAGCCAGGGCGTCTGCAGGACGGCTGCCTCCCCCCGTGATGCCACGGGCACCACTGGGGGGTGACGGAGCAGACGGCCTCCCTTCTCAGAGCCCGGCTTCCCGCCCTGGGAAGAGGCCGTCCGCCACCTTGGTCCTCCCACAAGGGCAGTGGCCTGGCAGGGCCGTCCAGGCTTTAACATCCTTGTAAATGGTGGTGACTGGATCCATCTGCGGAAGGAAGGCAGCGCCCCAGGGAGGGCAGGGCCTGGGCCGTCCACAGGGCACATCCAGATGAAGCCCAAGCAGCAAAGCCCCCCCTCCTCCCCTGTTTTCCTTTCCCTCCCTTCCTCCTCCCCTTCCCCCTCCTCCCCTTCTCCTCCCTTCTCTTCTCCCTCCTTCCCTTCTCCTCCCCTTCTCCTCCCCCCACCTCCCCCATCCTTTTCCTTCCCTTCTCCTCCCCCGCCTCCCCCTCCTTCCCCATCCTTCCCCTCCCCTTCTCCTCCCCCTCCCCCTCCTTCTCCCTCAGCCTTTCTGCTCCCTCTCCTGTACTCCCTCCTCTCTCCCTGCCCCTCCTCCTCCTCCCCTCCTCCTCTCCCCCCTCCAACTTCTTAGGCTTCAGGCAAAGGCAGGGCCTCCATGTGTCAGGTCGGCTGCTCTACCTGTCCTTGTCCCCGCCCCCCGCCCTCGATTGCAGACCCAGGACCCCACGCAAATGCCCCCCTGCCCCTCACCCACCTCTCCCAGCAGTTCCTGGACCCCAGCCCCAGAGTCTCTCTAGCGGGAGTCAGGCGGCACCACTGCCCAGGTCACCCCCCTGACCCCCCTGCCCTGTCAGCCAATTGTGCCTCATCCCTGAGCACGGCTTGTGCTGTGACCCTGACCCCCAAGGACAGGCTCTGACTGCTCCTCTCGGCCTCCACGTGCGAGAGGGGTGCACAGCCTAGGTCCCTGGTTGTCCGGGATCAGAGCAGGAGTCTGGGGGGTCGGGGACGACCCTCGCAGGACTGGGGCAGCGACGGAGGAGGGCTGGTGGGGGGGTGGTCAGGGAGCCGATGGGCGAGTCAAGAATCTTCTGCGAGGATCCAGAGCATCTGGGAGTCCTGGGAGCCGAGGGGAGGCCGAGGACATCTGAGGCCACAGGCTGCAGGCGGGGGCGGGGCAGCCGGGCAGCCGGAGACTGTAGGTCTGCGGGCTCAGCCGGGAGGCTGGGCCAGGCCAGATGGGGCTGGGCACACATGTCGGGAACAGGCAGCTGGCCAGTGGTCCCACTTGGCCTCCACATGCCATCGCCTCCCTCCCTTCCCGAGTGTTTGCAGGAGGCGCTCAGCTCAGGAACGGCCTCCAGAAAGGAGGGGAAGCGGGGGGAAGGAGCCTGTGGTTCTGGGGGTGCTGGGGGGTCTCCACCAGCCGCTCAGGGTGGAAGGGGGAGGTTTGGAGGCACCCACAGCCAGGGCGCGTCCCTCCCTGATGAGAAGCCCGGCTCTCTCTCCTAACTGGATCATGGCCACGGGGAGGGGGGCGGCCCACAGGGAGGGGCTGTGCCTGGCCTGCTCTGCTCCCCGTGGGCCTCAGCCCAGCCCCCCAGGCCGGTCCCCAGCTGGCGCCCTGCCCTCCTTGCTGGAGCTCCGGTATCTGTGCCCGGTGTCCCCGGCGTCCACCCGGCCCGCCCCTCACCCCGTCCTGCAGACGTGTGCAGACCAGCGTTCCTGGGTGCAGGCTGAGACCCCCACCCTCCCCGAGGGCCCCCCCAAGAGCAGCCAACCCAGCAGCTTGCCTCCCTCAGGCACGGCCAGGCTGTGACGTCCTCAGACAAAATTCTGCCCCAGGGACCACCCCATGGAGGGGCCGCATGAGGCCCCTTCCCCCAGAGCCACATGCTCAAAGCACAGACACACTTGGAGCCACAGTCTCCTGGTGCAGGGGGACCTTAGAAGCTGTAGGCCGGACCCTGGCCAGGACAGAACCCCTGCAGCCCTGATGTGGGGTTCAGGCCTACGTCTTAGGGGACAGTGCAGGTGGCCTCTGTGGCCTGCTGGGGCAGCGGGCAGCCCGTGCACCCGTGCGGGGCCCAACGGCCCCTTCTGCACCCAAGCACAGGGGTCAGGGGCTGGTCCTGCGGTGGTTAGCTGGGTGACCACTACCTGCAGGGACGATGGGACATAAAGCCACCTGCCCCTCCCCTCCCCGTGGGCAGCGCTGATCCTCTCTTCCCTGGGGTGGCCCCGGGGGGGGTTCTGCTCAGCCCTTCTGCGTGTTGGGGAGCAGCCCTGGACACAGCCCCAGCTCCCAGGAGGCTATGGGGGGTTGCTGAGGAGCCCAAGATCGGAGGCAGAAACCCCCACCGGGGACCGGCTCCACACCCCTCGGCTGGTCCCTCCACATCTCAGATCCCAGCTCTGAATGGGAGGGGAGCCTGACCTCCAGAGCACTGTGATGACCACTAAAACATGTCCCCAGGCTCCAGCCATATACCGCCTTCCCTCCCCAGCTGTGCCTCCCGTGCCTCAGTTTCCCCAGCTGCAGAACGGGGAATGCCGTGCCGGCTCAAGGAGCTGGACAGCTGGTGCAGGCAGGCTAGTGAGTGAAGGGCCCGGTCCAGGGGGCAGCAGGAGGCCCCCCAAACCACCCTCCCTGTCTTGGCCAGAGGTCAGCGGCCAAGCCCAAAGAGCCTGCGCACTGGTTTGTACAGCCCTACCCACAACAGCCCAGCCTGGGTTTGTACCTTTGCCGCTCCCAGGTAGCCGGCTAGCGCGGTGTCGCCCCTGGTCCGGGCCGCAAGGGACGGTGCACCCGGGACCCCTCCTCAGCCTCCCTTCGCCCCAGCCCAATTCTCTCCTCCTCCAGGGAGCCTTCCCTGTTCTTCCCTGGACCCTTCTCAGACACAGCCCCGGAACCAAGCCAGATGGGGGGTGGGGGCCAACCCTGGGGCCGGGGTGCAGACAGAGGGGTTTCCAACAACCGCGGGAGGACCCCAGCTCTGACATTCTCTGGCATGTGACTCTCCTTGGCCTTGGCTTCCTCCTCTGTAAAGCAGGGCACTTGCCGACTGTACCTACTTCGTGGCCATGTGCAGGGCTTAGAGGGGCCCAGGTACACACAGGATGGGGGAGGGAGGTGGATGTCCCCGTGCCAGCCTCTGCCTGAACCAGGGGAGGGGACAGGAGCGCCTGCCTGCTGGGGAAGTGCCAGCAGCCGCCTGCCCGGGCGAGAGGGGAGCAGGGGCGGGTGCCGCAGGGGGCACTAAAGACCTTCAGATAGCTTCCCTGGGGACAATTCCAGAGAAACACCCGAGCTCCTCCAAGGTCTTCTGCGAGGGACCCAGGTGTGGAAATGCCCCGAAACAGCAGAACCCGCCCTCCGGCCGCGTGGGAAGGTGCTGCCCTTCCCGAGGGGCTGGTTGCTGGACTAGACTGGGCACTGGCTCTACCAGGCCAGCCTGCAGCCCCTGGTCCCCAGCGAGGCGCTCCCCTCCGGGCAGGGGCTCAGGCCAGGCCCCAGCCTGAGGGGGTGTGTGGGCCACACTGGGCCAGGGCCAGGGCCAAGAAAAACAGATCCCCGTCCTGCCGAGAGCAAATGTCTGGTGGCCCAGTCTCAATGAGATGCTGGCACTGGGGATGTGTGGACACTGGGGAGGGGACCAGGGCCTGCCGGGGCCCCACAGTGGCTAGGAGGCCAGAGAGACCTGGAGACGGACAGAACCTCTGGGCACAGGGAGTCAGCCCTGCACACGTCCCCAGAGGTGTTCCAGCTAGCCCCTGACCCAGCAGCGGGGAGGCCGGGCTGAGCTGCACGGGGGGCGGCAGGGGGGGGCCAAGATCACGGAGACAGAGATCACTATACAGACAGCCCTGCCTCTGCCCCTCTTGTCCCTGAAGGTGGGCACTCCCGGGGAGGGTGTCTCTGAGGCTGGTGTCCCCTCCCTGCTGCCTCTCTGTCTGCCAAAGTCGTCCTCGCCCCCTCCAACCCACAGGATGCAGCCCTGAGGCACAGCCGGCCAGGTCCCCAGCCCTGGACGGACACACCTTGGCCCCCAAGCAGCTCCGGGCAGCTGTCCAGGTCGTGTTTACAGCAGCCGCTGGCTGCAGACTGAAACCGCACAGGCAGGCCCCAGACGGGCGGGCGGGCGCTCCCGGCAGGAGGGAGCTCGCCACCCTGGGCAGGGCGACTGGTGCTGTGGTCCCTCTGGTTCCAGGGCCGGCCCCGCCCACCTGCCCACAGCGCCAGCATCTGGCTTCTGGCAAAGCCCTGCCCTGCCGACCTCGTTAGGGGCCCAGAGAAGGAGATCCCAGTCCAAAGAAAAGACACTCACAGAACCTGACGGCAGGTGTCCCTCTGGGGAGCACCAATAGGAAGACAGACGGTCAGAGAATGCATCTGCTCTGGCTGCAAAGGCCCTGCCCCCAGCGCCGGCCGCCCTGTAGGGCAGGCCTCCCTGCCCGGTGGGCACAGTCCAGGCCCCTCCTGTAAATTCCCTTTGCCGACGTGACTCAGGGGTCTGCGTTTCCCCTCCGCGTGGCCTCGGTGATGGCGCCCTCCCTCAAGAGCCAGCAGCACCCCGGGCCCCTGGCGAAGCCTGGCTCACCGAGTGAGGAGGTTTCCCCAGAGGAGGCACTCGGTGTGGCCCAGCGCTGTCGCTCCCGCCTGGGACCATTCCGTTCGGTGGAGAGTCCTGGCCGAGTACCAGCGGCTCCCGCGCCGCCAGCGTTGACTGAGGTCCTACTGTGCGCTCAGGGTGCATGCGGGCTGCCCGGCCTCCACCCTGCAGCGCCCCAGGCAGGTGCCCTGTGAGGCCCCAGGCAGCACAGGGAGAGGAGCCGCCCGGCCGCCTGGATCCGGTGCCCCGTGGCCTCTGGAACCGCACGGACAGGACCTGGCAGAGGGTCACTTCCCCGCACGCACCTCAGGAGACCCAGGAGCCTTCGTGGGGAACTTGGGGGACGTGAGGGGCCCCAGGGAGCGTCTCTGGTCTCTGAGGCTGGGCCTCTCCCCTGCTGAAGGCTGTGGGGCCAGGTCTGTGGCAGGTGCGGGGGCCGCGGACCCGGGACAACGGGCTGTGACTGTGCCTGTGATGCATGTGACAGCTGGAATCCCCGGTCCTGAGCGTGCGTGTGAGAGGGCTCACGTGTCCGTGTGAGCATTAGTGCGTGCGTGCGCGTGTGAGAGAGGGCACGTGTCCTCGTGTGTGCGTGTGCGGCAGGGTGGGCACGGCTGGGGACGGACCCCAGCAGCCTGCAGGACAGCAGGGGGTTTGGTGGGAGCAGGGGCTGCGGGGCTCAGCCTCAGAGGTGCCTGGGCCCAGCGGCCTCCGTGGGGCCTGTCTCTGCCGGAGCAAACTCCCGGGGAGCCGGGGTGTCTCAGCTGCCAGGGCTGGCCATGCTGAGTGACCCCCTCTGCGGCGAGGTCTGGGTTAGGTGACCCCAGGAAGTGGAGGGGCGGGTGGGTACACAGGGAGGGCAGGGCTCACCTCTCATCCCGAATCAGAGCTCCCGGTGCCCCATAACTTGATTTCTGAGACGAAACTGCCAGGCCTGGGTGGGGGCGGGGAGGTCACCTGGACCCCATCCGAGCACACCGTCCTCCCTCAGGTTTTGCGGGGGGGGAAGCCACAGGAGCGGCGGGAGGCTCTTAGAATTCCCCTGTGCCCCTCATCTCTGGGTGGGGGGGGGAAACTGAGGCCTGGGGAGCTGACCGTCTGTGTGCCCGGTGGGTTGACGGGCCAGAGCTCCTGCAGGACAGGCTGCCGTCCCCCACCTGCACCACCCCTCACACTGTGCACCCCCCGTGACCGCCGCTCCCCATGTGGGGAGGGCAGCGTCCAGGCCCCTCTGCATGGGCACTGGGGGTCCCCAGCTTTGGAGCAAGTGGCAGAGGCTGGGTCTGAGCCGGTGGGTCTGGCCACCTTGCTTCTCCCCTCGGACGCTCAACGGAAGGGGCATTTGGACTGGTGGCCGCAGTCCCGACCACTCCCTGCTCTGCCTCCCAGGGCCACCTCGGGCAAGCTCCAGGGAAGGGCCACCTCGGACAAGCTCCAGGGCCTTCCCACTGGGAGCACCACCACCTAGGGCTGCAGAGGGGAGCTCTGAGCCCGAGGGGCCTGGCTCAGGAATGCACCTCCCCGCTCCCGCAAATGTGCCTCAGGGAAGGGCCGGAGGCCTGGGGTGCTGGCTTACCATCACCAGCCCGTGCCCCCAGGCAGACGGCCTCCGCATCCAGGCTGCACTGCTCCGCTGTGGGACCTGGGTGAGCCGCTCACCCTCTCTGTGCCAGGTGTGAGTGTGGTCTCCAGGCTCCAGAGACGTTGCGTGCCTTCAGGGTCTGCATTGTGTTCCTGCTGAGCAAGTGAGAACTTACCGGATGTCCCACGGGGGAGGGGAGGGTCCCGTGGCCGAGCAGGGCCAATGGCAGTGGTCTCCCCAGAGCTCTCTGTCGATGTGGGGGTGACCTGGAAAGAGTGAGGTAGAAGAACCTACCTCCCCTGGGATTCGGGGGTGGGGGGAACCTGGTGGGGGCGCTTCCCAGGCCTGAGCCCCCTCGCAGCTCCAGCCCTTAGGACAAGCGCCCCTGGGGACAGCCCCTCACCAAAGTGGCCCAAGTGCTGAGCCCGCAGAGGCTGGATGAATATTCATGACCTGGGGGGGGGGGGAGGGGGCTGAGGGGATGGAGGGTGATGAGGCCGCAGGAAGGGAGCCAGCCAGCGAGTGGGGCTTTCAAATATCAACCTTATTAGCGGTGCCCCCGCCTCCTCAGACTGCCTGTCCCCGCGCCCCCAGCAGCTGCCCTGCGCCAGCCCAGCCCCACACTGAGCTCCGGGCACCCCGGAGCCTGGACTCGATGGCACCGGCTTGGGCCGTTGGGCACAGTGCTGCCAGGGCCCCGGGGTCAGTACAAGTGGTCACGAGGGAGCTCGGAGACCCTGAGGACAGAGGCTGGGGAAGGGGCCCACCCCCCCCCCCCCCCCCCCCCGGGGGGGGAAGCTTTTTTCCCCCCAAGGGGGGGAAAAACCCAAAGGGGGTGGCAGGGACCCCCGGGCCCCCCCCACAGCCCCCCCCCCCCTGGGGCCCGGCCCCCAGGGGGGGGGGGGGCGGCCCCCCCTTTTTCCCTGGAAGCCCCCCCCCCCCCCCCCCGCCCTCCCCTGGACCTTCCTGCTGACAGATGCCAGTCTCAGGTTCCGGCCCCCAACGACCGGGAAATCCTCCACAGTCTGTGGCTCCCACTGGCCCCTCCAAGCGCTTGGGTGCGGTTCTCTGAGTGGTGCACTGACATAATTCCCATCCGGATGCCTGGGGCGGAAGAGATGATTCCAGAAGTCCGTGGCAGACCGGTGTCACCGCACGGAGTCTGTGACGCGGCCTGGGACTGACCCAGGGCACCAGGTAAGCCTGAACGATATAGTCTTTCCCACCCGGTGGTTGTTGGCTCACCGTCTGTGCGTCCTGCTTTTCTCTCTCCTGAGGGACACTGTTCCCGCCCCTCCACGGGCCGGGGGCCCTGGCTTCACCCGCCAGCCAGATCAGGGGCTCGCTGCCAGTGGGCTGGCTGAGGCCAGTGGGCTGGCTGAGGCGAGGGGGCGCCCGAGGGCTGCAGTAACCCCCCTCCCCCGCAGCCGGACCTCCGGGAAGGGAGCCTGTTTCCAGGGTGCCTGTCGGGACAGATCACGAGCCGAGACCTGTGGCCCCTTAGAGGCTGACAAGGCGCCAGGCAGAGGATTGGTCATGGGCTGCCTCTGAGAGAGATGGGGCCCTGGGGAGGGGCCCAGGGTGGCCACGGCCGCGGTGCCTGGTGGGGAGGTTGCCGCAGGGGCACCCCAGAGGAGAGCCAGGGGCAGCCATTCCCCCGGTGCCCCTGCTCCGGCCACCATGGCCCCGCTGACGTTACAGGGACACATCCTTCCCTGCCGCCCACCTGTCCTGTCCTTGTCTCACCGCCTGTGGGTGACGTCTGGCCCCCACCCTCGTTGGCTCGGCCCCCCCGCCCGGCCCCCGCTCACTGGCATTTTCTCAGAGGCCCCTGCAGCCCAGCCCTGGACATGTGGCCCCTTTGTTTTTTGTTTTTTTTTTTGTTTTGTTTTGTTTTTTTAATTTTTTTTCAACGTTTTTTATTTATTTTTGGGACAGAGAGAGACAGAGCATGAACGGGGGAGGGGCAGAGAGAGAGGGAGACACAGAATCGGAAACAGGCTCCAGGCTCCGAGCCATCGGCCCAGAGCCCGACGCGGGGCTCGAACTCACGGACCGCGAGATCGTGACCCGGCTGAAGTCGGACGCTTAACCGACTGCGCCACCCAGGCGCCCCAGACATGTGGCCCCTTTGACATGGCCGGAGGGAAAGCAGCCGTGAGTGTGGGAGGCACACAGGCCTGCAGGAGCCAGAGACCAGATCTGTATCCCCGACAAGGACAGATCATTCCTCGCGGTAGAAACGCAGTGACCCCCTCTCACCCGTCCTGCCCGGGGACCCCTGTGGAAGTGTCACTGCCCTGGCAGAGAAGGCCTGGTCCAGAGGGCCCGTGCTGGTCTGGGAGCTCCGGGCCACTGGCCAGATTCCAGGCCCCGGAGAAGCAGGTGGATAGGCAGGCGGGTGGGTGAGGCCCCCAGGCCCGGCCCCGCGCCGAGCGGTCTCGGTGGGGGCGGCCCGGGCCTCCCAGCTCCTGGCTGCGGCCCAGCGGGAGCCAGAGCTGTGCAGCTCCCCTCACAGACGGACGGACAGATCGCACCTCTCTTCCCCTGTGAAGATGCAGCCCACAGTGGGCACCACAGGTACAGTGGGCACAGCGGGCAGGTGATTGTGACCGAGACGGCAGGGCCACCCCAGGCAGGCAGGTAGGGGCGAGGCGGTGCACCTCTGGGGGCAGCGACCGCGTGCGGGCCGTACTCCCTGCCACCCTGCTTCTCCAATGAGTCCTTCTCACCTGGCCTCTGTCCCACTCCAGGACCCCCACCCAGGCCTGCCCAGGAGGGAGGGAGGGAGGCCCTGTAGACAGGTGACCGGGATGAAGGAGGGAGTCGGGCCCCACACCTGGCATGGGCCACGGGAGCGACCCTGTGTCACGTGTGCTTCCTGCCAGGGGTCTTGGCCCTGACTGTCTCTGGCCTGCCTCCCTCGCCCCTCCGTTCTGCAGGAGGCCCAGCCGCACCTTTCCCTGGAAGTCTCCCAGGACTGCCAGGCAGAGGGGCCCCCAGGCCCCCCATCTTCACAGCCTTTACAGCCCCACCACCTAACTGCCCTCACTCCTGGGCCTCCCCTATCAGCTTGGGCACTCCCGGGGGCAGGCACCGCAGCGACGAGGCCCCAAGGCCCTGTCCGGCTGCTAGCTGTGCCCCTGTGGGCGCCTCTGGCCGGCCGCTGCGGGCCCCCTGCCTGTGGGTGATGCTCGGCTGGGACTGGGACAAAGCGAGTGCTCCCCGCACGCCAGCCCCAGGATACAATCAATACCCAATGAGCCTTTCATTACCAGGCTCTTAATTATTCAGTGTCGACTCCAGGAGGCCAACGCCAGTGCCCCGTCCAGCCCCGGTCCCCCCTACCCCCACCCCAACAACGCTGCGCTGGGACGCAGCAGAAAGCCGTCTGGAGGGGAAGCTGAGCAAACGTAATGGGGAGGCTAGGAGCCCCTGGAGGGACAGCAGTGACCCCTGGGGCCGGGGAGCCTACTCCAGGCTGCTGTGCAGAGGTTTGAAGAGGGAGGCGAGGAGGGGAAGGAGGGGAAGCTGTCGGCCCCGCCCCGCACCACCTGCGCCGGCCCAGAGGTGGGGCCTGCTCCCTGTGTGCCCAGGGTCACCCGAGTGCAGAGTCCGGGGACCCCAGGCCATGGCTGCCCCCACAGTGGGGGACGAAGACCTCAGCCGAGCCCCCCGAGATCAGACGGGAGGTCCACCGGGGAGGCACTGGGTCCCCGAGGGTCTCTGGGGATTTTCTCTGGCCCCAAGTTACCTGGAAGACAGGTCCCCTGCTGCTCGGGGTGGGGGTCTCCCCAGGGCCACCTGAGCCCAGGGAGCCCGTCAGACCCTGACGTAAGGGCTCCTCTCTCCCCCATACATGGACCCTCTTCTACATCTGCAAAACCCCAGCACTGAGGGCCTCCCAGCCTGGGTCCCCTGCCTTGACCTGGCTTCTCGAGGTGAGCTGAGATGGTCTGTCCATCTACTACCGGGTCCCGGGACATGGCCCTTCCCCACCTGGAGGCCGGGCCTCTGCCGGGCCCACCGGGCTGTGTCAAGGGCCTGTGGCCAGTGTGCAGTGGACAGAGCCGGCTGAGGGGCCGGGCGACCCAGGGCAATGTCTCCAGACATTATAGGTTGCATTGTGTGCCCCCCAAATTCAAACGTTCAAACCCTAATACCCAGCACCTCAGAATGTGACCTCAGTTGGAGATAGGTTTGCTGCAGATACAATGAATTAAATGAGGCTGGGGTCCTGCTGGAAGAGGGTGGGCTCTAACTCACGTGGGACTGTGTCCTTATAAAAGTGGGGATTTGGACCCGGACACACGGCAACAGAGGCAGAGAAGGGGCGGTGCTTCCACAAGACGGGGAGCCCCCGGGATTCCGGGAAAATCCCCGCAGTCAACAAGAGGCCTGGGATGGACGCTCCCCACGGCCTGGAACGCGACCCCCCGACCTTGAGCTTCTGGCCTCCAGGGCTGTGCGCCCACATGCTTCTGCTGTCTCGGCCCCCCGTCCGCGGTGCTTGGTTGGGGCGGCCCAGATGCACACACACGGACGTGGGGTTTCAGGCAGCACTTCTGGGACCTGTGCCGCCTGCTCCCACCCCCACCTGAATGCACAAGGCTTCAGTGACGGCTGGGGAGTCCGAGGCGTCGAGATGGGAAGGGGTTTGCCCGCGACACCCACGGGTCCGAGGTGCGGGTGGGCCCGAGTCCCAGCCCCCCAGGTGCCCACCTGATGCCCCGTCCTGCCTTCCAGCTGCATCGTCGGGGCCTCTCCCACCGTACGGGCTGAGGCCCTGTGTCCCACACTCACCTGGGGGCTGGCACAGAGGGAGAGGCAGCCGGACCGCTGCCAGGGGGTGGACCCCTGGGTCGTGGGCTCAGGGGAGACCCTGCAGCAGAGCAAGGCAGGAGGGAGCCCAGGGAACAGAGCAGTCAGGAAGGCTTCCTGGAGGAAGGTGCCCCCTCCTTGGGCTGGAGGACGGGCAGCATTTCTGGGGCAGGGAGGGGAGTGAGCGGGGAGCTAGGGCGGGCGAGCGTGATGCCTGGGCGGGCGATGACGGGCGGCAGGACAGCAGCGAGATGCTTGCCCGAGGCCGCGTCTGCCGGGTGCGCGGCTGGCACGCAAGCTCCCACTCGCACCCGCCCCACGATGGATGCCCGGGGCCCTTGCTTCGCGTTTTTAATGACAGAACACAGAGCGTGTTATCGACAACCTGTTTCACATGAAAACACGAGGCCATTTGCGGACGCGGGTCCCGGCCGAGCCCGGGCGCCTCAGTGCCACCAGCGTCCATCCCCGGCCGCCGAGTGGGGCCTTTCGCTCTTGACAAAGGGGGTGTCCTCAAGGCGAATCTCCTCATGCCTGCGATGGCAGCAGGACGGCTCCTTCCGTGACAAGTGCCGATTTATAAAGTGCAAAGCGGGGGCCGCGGTGCTGGTCTTCAGCGGCCGGCCCCCCGCCCCCCGCCCCCCACGGCTCCCCTCCGCCTCCTGGGCCCCCCCCCCACGGCGGTGCAGGAACCCGGGAGCCACACGGTCTGCCCCGCCCTGGAGGGTGGCCAGGCCCCCGGCTCCTGCGGCCTCCCTGGGCACGGGCAGGCTCAGGGCCGACACCCCCCTCCCCGGCCTGCACCCACTTCTCCAGCAACCCCAGCACCTGCCAGGGAGCCCCTGGCCCTGAGCACGGCTGGCGTTCCTGGGAGCCCCAAGTACATGGGGCACCTGTGACGAACAGTCAGGAACATTCCGGAGCCGGGCCCGTTCTGGGAACGGAGGCGAACCCTGCCTCGTGGCTGTGGGACTTGCGGCAAATACCCTCTTGGAACCTGTTTCTTCCTCCGTCACATGGCGTGGGGCGTGCCAGCCTCTCTCAGGGCACCTTCAGACCTTCAGAGACTCGTGCGCGGGCGCTGCGTTACCAGCCTCAGAGTCTGGGAGCCGTCATTCCTGGGATGGCTAGGGACTGAGTAAGTGGGTGCACGAGTACACGAATGGACACACGACCGGGGTTGGGGGGGGAGTGGTAAACGGCAGGGGGGTGGGTGAGGCCAGCGTCCTCCTGGCCCTCCGGGGACGACGGCACAATGGCGGTGGGTCCAGGAAGGAGCCGGGTGGAGGGTCCTGACAGCCAGGGCCCGTGGGTCCCTCTGCACGGATAAGTGAATTTGGGTCATTGTTATTCGGGAATTTCACAGTTGGCAGTGTGAGGGGTCACGAGGCAGGCCCCGGGGGAGCCCCTTCTGCTGAGCTCTGCACATTGATGGAGACCCAGGGAGGGTCTAATACAATTACTTACTTGTTTGCCCCCAACTGGACCCCCCCCCCACCAGGCCCCGCACTAACTCAGCGTCCTTTAGAGTGAAGGGGGCGTGGGGTGCTCCCAAGGGTCCACCTTGCCTACCCCAGAATCACAGCCCGCTCTCAGGAGCTGGGGAAACTGAGGCCCGGCCCAGCCCCTCACAAAGCACATTGCAAAGAAAGCCCAGATGGAAACCCGGGGTGTTCTTACCCCAGTTCCAGGACAGACCCCAGCCTCACAGTCCCCAACAAGAGTCCTCAGGGCTCAGAGCTCAGCTAGAGTTGAGACCTCCCTCCTCTGGACCCTAAGAATCATCCACTGGCTCCCCTCCTGCATGTGGGTTCCCGGGAGGCAGGCCTGGACCACTCTCCACGGGGGTCTGGACCCAGCAACAGAGCAGGGGCTTGGGCTCAGGCCGAGAGGCTCGGGAACTCACCCGCCTACAGGGAACTCACTCTCTAACTCAGGGCTCCCCAGCCGCCCTATCCGTCCCGCCCCCCCGCCACCCCTCCCCTTTGCTCCGTGTTCTCTGTTCCTTCCTGATTTGCCCAGAACCCTCCATGTTCCCGGCTCTCTGGGTCTCCCCACAAGCTGTCCTCCCCCGCTAAGACCCTGACCCACTTTCTGTCCCAGCCGAAATGCACCTTCACCGAGGGGCCCTCTGTCTGCTCCCCGGCCCCCACTTCCCCTGCAGCCGCACCCCAGCTCGGTACACGGCTGTGTCGGGTGCTCTCAGTCTGACCCCAGCACGTTGGGGGACAGGGGCCGGGCTGGAAGAGCGAGGGGTGGAGGGTGACTCGGGCATTTTTCAGAGGGGACAGGCAAAGGACGGCAGGTCGGGTGGCTCCTGCTCCGTGGGCTAGGCCTCTGGTGGCCCCTGAACCACTGGGCATTTCACTAGGCTCCATAGCATGGGGGGTTTTCATAGGGAGAGCCATCGGCATGGCCTGGAACCCCAACACCTATTGGTGCTGAGAAAGCCTTCGTTCAGTCATTCATGCGTGGAGGAAGGCCCCTGTTCTCGGACAGCTCAGATCGGGGAGGGAGGAAGGAGAGCTACCTTAGAGGCAGAGGGGCCTGAGCCTCCCTCAGGGTGCACGGGAGTCAGTTCAGAGGACTCAGCGACACACAGACCCCAGGGCTGGCCCTGCAGTCCCGGCTTCCTCCCCCCCACCTCTTGCGGGCGGCCAGGCCACGTGCACCTGCCTCCCCCCGCGTCACAGGAAATGTCTTCATAAAATATTGATCGGTAGCATGAGCCTTGAGTTGTCAGGAGGAAAGGACGGGAGACTTTTGCATGTAAATTAGATGTGTTCAGCACTTCCTTAACCCTGGCCTGTCCAGGCGCCTGGGACGCGTCCTGAGACTCCCTGCCAGGTGGGCAGGAAGCACAGGAGGACGCAGCAGCCCGGGGCCTGTGGGACCCAGGCTGTGAAGGGACTTGACCTCTCTGCCTCAGCAGGCCAGCCGCTCACGCTCTGCTAGATGCAGAGACACAGTCGTGTCGGCGTCCCCAGCCCAGGGCCGGGGCGGGGGGGTAGGCGATGCCCCATCTCAGCAGCAGTGGCTTCCAGCCAGGCTTGAGCAGCACATCACCTGGAAAGGGACTTCCGTCTTGACTTTTAAATGTCATCATCCTGTCTCGCTAATCAGGCCCGTATCAAAAGAGGCATCTTCAGATCCAGCCCCCAGGGCTCTGAGCGCCGGGGGAGGGGACAGAGTGGAGCAGGTGCCTGCTGGCCTTGGCTTCCACACTTGTAAGCTGCTGAGCTAACTGTACTTGTCCCGCAAAATTGTGGTCAAGATGAAATGTGTGACTAGCACAGTGCCCAGCGGGGACAACCGGTCCAAACCTGCCTCCTTCCTTACTGAGCATCAGTGGAGGGAGGGGTAACCAGGGAGTCAGTGAGGGCAGCTCACACTCAAACTTAGTACTAAGAACCTACATTACGGCAAAAATAGAGGTTTCAAATCAATGATCCAAACTTCCAGGTTAAAAAAGTGGAAAAGAAGAGCAAAGTAAATCCTAAAGTTGGGGCGCCTGGTGGCTCAGTCGGTGGAGCGTCCGACTTCAGCTCAGGTCACGATCTCTCGGTCCATGAGTTCGAGCCCCGCGTCGGGCTCTGGGCTGATGGCTCAGAGCCTTCCGATTCTGTGTCTCCCTCTCTCTGCCCCTCCCCCGTTCATGCTCTGTCTCTCTCTGTCTCAAAAATAAATAAACGTTAAAAAAAATTGAAAAAGAATCCTGAAGTGAGCATAAGAAAGAAAATAATAAAGAGCATAAATCAATGAAATAAAAGGAGGAAAACTATAAAGAAAAACCAATGAAAAAAGAGCAGATTCTTTGAAAAGATGAATAAAAATAATGTACCTTTTCCCTAAGTGATCAAGAAAAATACCAGGAATGAGAGGGTGGACGCCACCTATTACTCTACAGATATTGTGAGGAAAAAAATACAATATTCTGAACAGCTTCTTACCAATAAATTTGACAACATAGACGAAGTGGAAAATTCCTTCAAAGGTATAAACTACCAAAGTTCACCTAAGAAAAAACGGATAACCCAACTAGTCTTACATCTATTAGAGAAACTAAATTTGTAATTAAAACCCTCACAACAAGGAAAATTAGAGGACCAAATGGTTTCAATGATGAAGCCCACCAGCATTTATGGAAGAAATAATACCAAGTCTATACAAACGCTTCCAGATAATAGACAGGGGGACACTTCCATCACCATTTGGGGAAGCCAGTCTTATTCTGATGTTGAATCAAAGACATCACAAGAAATGATAACAGAGCGCAAAATCCCTAATTAACAGAGATGCAAAATATCTTACCAAAATTTTAACAAATCAAATGTATCTATTATCTATCTATCTATCTATCTATCTATCTATCTATCTATCTAAAGAATAGTATAGGGGCACCTGGGGGGCTCAGGCGGTTAAGCACCGACTTGAGCTCAGGTCAGGAGCTTGCAGTTCGTGGTTTCGAGCCCCACGTCAGGCTGTGTGCTGGCCGCTCAGAGCCTGGAGCCTGCTTCGGATTCTGGGTCTCCCTCTCTCTCTGCTCATGCTCTGTCTCTCAAAAATAAATAAATGTTAAAAAAAAATTTTTTTAAGCTACTAAAACTAATAAGCGTGTTAGCAAAATGGCACGGCTCAAGATCAATATACAGAAATCAGTCGTATATTTATATACTCACAACAGTCAGAACTTGAAATTTTAATAACAATGACATGTAAAGTACTATTAACAAGCATACTTGGGCATAAATCTGACAGAAGATATAGGAGACCTGCACACTGAAATCTACAAGCACTGAGACTGAACACCTCACTGAATGAGGACATATATCATGTTCATGGATAGGAAAACTCAAAGTTGTTAAGATGCTCATTCTCCCCACGTTGATTTATAGACCAATGGAATCTCAATCAAAATTCTAGTAGGTTTTTCCTGTAAAAACTGACAGACTCTAAAATTTATGATTCTAAAAATTCATATGTAAGTGGAAAGGTTCTGGAGTAGTCTAAACAACTTTAAAAAAAAAGAAAAAAGTTGGAAGACTTACTCTGATCTTAAAGCTAATCAATCAAAACAGCAGGGTATTGGCATAAACATTGAGCACAATGCGGAGTCTAGGAAAAGGCCCGCATACAAATAGTTGACTGATTAAAAAAAAATTTTTTTAATGTTTATTTATTTTTGAGACAGAGAGAGACAGAGCATGAACGGGGCAGGGTCAGAGAGAGGGAGGCACAGAATCTGAAGCAGGCTCCAGGCTCCAAGCTGTCAGCACAGAGCCCGACACAGGGCTCGAACTCACAGACCGTGAGATCATGACCTGAGCCTAGGTCAGACGCTCAACCGACTGAGCCACCCAGGTGCCCCTAGTGGATTGATTTTTGACAAAAGCACAAAGACAATTAAATGGAGAAAAGATGGTCTTTTCAACAAATGGTGCTAGATTAAAAAAAAGTAAGAACTTCGATGCATTTGTCACAGCATATACAAAAATTAATTCAAAATGGATCATAGGCCTTAAACTATAAGAATTCTAGAAGAAAAGAGAACAGGAAATCTTTGGATTTGACCTTGGATTAGCTAGAAGGTGTTTTTAATTTTTTATTTTTAATTAAAAAAACATTTTTTAATGTTTATTTTTGAGAGAGAGAGAGAGAGAGAGAGAGAGGGAGAGAGAGAGAGAGACCCAGAATCCGAAGCAGGCTCTAGGCTCCAGCTGTCAGCACAGACCCTGAAGTGGGGCTCGAACCCACAAACCATGGGGTCATGACCTAAGCCGAAGTCTGGAGCTTAACCGACTGAGCCCCCCAGATGCCCCTAGAAGGTTTTTTTAGATAAGACATCAAAAAACACAATCCATGAGGGGTGCCTGGGTGGCTCAGTCAGTTAAACATCAGACTCTTGATTTCGGCTCAGGTCAGGATCTCGAGGTTCATGGGATTGAGCCCCGTGGTGGGCTCTGTAATCCCAAACCTGCTTGGGATTCTCTCTCCCTCTCTCTGCCCCTCTCGCCTCTCAAGATAAATAAAATAAACATTTAAAAAAGACAAAAAGCACAATCCGTAAAAGAACAAACTGACAGAAGCCCTTCATCAAAACCAAAACTGCTGCTCTTCAAAATACTCTGTTAGGCAATTAAAAGATAAGCAACAGATTGGGAGACTAGATTTTCAAATTGCCTGTCTGTAAAGGACCTCGATCCAGCATATGTGAAAGCTCTCAGAGTTGAGTACAAAGAAGATCTGTAATAAGAACATTCAGTGCCACCCTGTAGCCCAGCTCCACCTTTGTGCCTCATGTGCTGGAGGGGGACCAGAAGCACATGTGGCAAGAGAAAAAAATATGTTTTAGGGTCTAGAAAGGAGAAAAGCTACACTGTCACTATTTGCAGACCATGTTTCAAAGAGAAAATTCAGAATAATCTATAGATAGCTATACAAATTAGAGCGTTCAATGAGCTGTAAAATATAAATTCGGCATAAAAACTCACTGGAAAAAATTAGAGAAAATAAGATAATAAGATTCCGTTAACAGTTTTTTTTTTTAACAGGCAAGTTTTCAAGGGTTATGTGTCAAATAATGCGCAAGACGTTTCTAACAGTAATTTTGTTGGTTAAGCTTTGTTGGAAGGCATGAGAGAAGATGTAAATAAATGGAGAGATATACCATATTCATGAATGGGTAGAGTCAGTAATAATAGACATTTTCTTCAAATTGTTCCAAACGTTCCGTGTATCTCTAGTCCGTATCCAAAATGGGCTTTCAAGCTGATTTACAAAATTAATACATAAAAACTATAGGCCAAACACAGCCTAGGCATATCTGAAGACAAAGGTCAGAGAGAATCACCAATGAGACAACCAGACTTATTTTATAAAGCTACCGTTCTTACAGGTATGATGTGGTTCAGGCAGGGATGGACAAGTGACGTCACTGAATTCCAGAAAGAGCTATGGCCACGTCCATTACAAGTGGGCACACGGAGCGAAGCTGGGGGAGCATCGCCACCCCCAGTGGGGCAGGGGGCACCAGCCGGCACCGGGTGCTGGCACGGCAGAGCAGAGATGCTTCACGTCATAAAGAAAACAAAAAATAAAGTGCGGGCGGATAAGGACTTGCACGTGAAAACACCAAAGTGCCAAAGAGAACACGAGATTCTAGGACAACATCACAAAACGTTACGGGAAAGTTCGGTGCGTCAGACACATTAAAATTTAAAATTCTGTTCAGCAAAAGGCACCATCCATAAAGCGAGAAATACAAGCTTCAGTCTGGGAGGATGTATTTGCGACCCACAAAACCAATAAAGTATCACTACTCGGATACATAAATAATTCCTGAAAATCAATAAGGAAAAGGCAAGCGACCCAATACAAAAACGAGCAAATGATAGGAAACTATAAATACGCGGAGAAAACAACGTGCAATAAATATGCACAAGTCGGCCCAGCTTCACAGCGAACGGCGAGGAACACAAATTAAAACAACGAGACGCCATTTTTCACCCATTAGAGTGTAAAAAATTAATAAGTCTGATACCACGGAGCGCTGCCATGAATTTGTGGAAACGGGAGCTTTGTCCGTGGCTGGCGGGCGTGTAAATTGGCACAGACACCTCGGACAGCAATCTGTCAATACTTAATGGCGACGATGATGAGAGTGGTTAACACTTCTTTAGCACTTAACGACGTGCCAGGCACTGTGAAAAACTCTCGCACAGATAGGCGAGCCAGCAACCCTCCCTGCGGCGGGGGGCCTCGCACACCAGCCCCCGACACGCACACAGGGCCGTTGGGGGGACCGCAGCGTGGAGAGTGGAAACGACCGGGGATTCACACGTGGGGAGGGTCGGTCCACCGTGCCTTATCCCCACCACCGAATATGCCACCGCGCTCAGGAGGGACACGCCGGGTTTGGAATCTACCAATGGAGCTCGTTATAATTCACGACAGCGGAGTAGACGTGGGCCCCGCCGCGTGAGAAGTCCCGTGTGACGGCGACAGCGGTCTCACGCCTGGGGGAGCATCGCGGGCTCCCGTTAAAGCCTGCGGCCGATGAGGATGCCAGCCCTCAGGCTGCTAGGCCACACTGTAGGCACAGGTCCAGGCCTTTGGGTCTGAGGACGGGAGACGTGATTTGCTAGCAACCGGATCGACTATAAAGCGGAAACGCAGCAGCAAACTAGCAAGAGACTTCAGTAAGATAGAGACAAGGCAAGTGTCTATAAAACCCGTAGCTTTCCACCACCAGAGGAATCGCCACCGAGGAGGGTGCCCCCGGGCACAACCGCTAGGAAAACTGCCGGCCGTCTTGGGAGAAAAGTAGCAGAAAGGCGCACAAGCCTGTGTGAGGACAACGGGCAGACGCAGAAGGAAATCCGAGTCCGCGGGGAGAGGGACCGCACCTGCCAGGAGGAAAGGGAGTCTGTGCCCCGTCGGCGACCCCAGTAAACCGCATATCACCCTTACGGCCTGTGATGCGCCGCCTGACTCGCCCGGAAAAGAAAACGCTTGGGCGGAGCCAGCCCACGCGTGGGAAAGAACCGCGGAGACTGGCGGCCGGGGCGCGGACCGGCCCAGACACAGGCCGTGTGGTCTGTGCGCCGGGCCGATGCGGCGGCCCACGGATGCGTCCGGAACAGGCGGCCGGGGGTACAATTACGTGTAGATTTCTGAGTCGTAAGCAGATAACCTCTGTGGGTGGAGGAAAAGGACACGAGGACTCACACGCAAAGATAAACCACGGCTGGTTTCACCTGGTGTCAGGGGTGGCAGCGACGGGGCACCGGCGACCGGAAAGGAAGGCGGAGCTTCTCTCTCCAGCGATGGCGAGGGCGTGGGAAAAACAGGCAGGCTCCGTGCGTCGGGAGGGGTCCTCTTTCCAGCCTTTTCAGGACACGCCTTGGGAACGTCCGTGAAAAACAGCCCTGTGTCCCCCGCCCCCCAGATCTGCCCCGGGGAGGAACGCCACGTGCATAGAAGAATCCGGAAGAAGCAACTCGAAAGGGAAGTGCGCAGAAGCGGCTGACTCTTCCCCAGCAGAGAAGGGCGGAGGAGGCGGGAGCAGCGGCCCCAGGGCCCCAGGACGGAGCGAGGCCTCCATCCAAACACGAGGCCGGCTGCGCGCGACAGCCACAGCGCTCCCCGAGACGCGGAGCTCATGCGCCAAGCGAGTTGCAGACAAGCTGTGAAATATGCACAAGTCCACTGGTTTCACGGCAAAACCACCGGACACAACTGCACGCTGTCGTTTTTACGTGCATACGTGTGCGCCCCGACGTACAGACACCAGGCTAGCGCCTCCACACGGCGGGGGAGGGCCACACGGCGGGGGAGGGCCCCCCCCCCCGCTCTGTGCCCTGCTCCCCAGGGACGCAGGACCGGGCCACTCGGGTGATTTACGGAAGGACTGTGGCAAGAGGGAGAGACTGGAGGAGGCAGCTTGCTCTCCGGGTCTGGGGCTCAGGAGAAAGGCTGTCAGAGCTGGAGGTGGGGACGAGTCTCGGGGAGGAGGAGGGGGTGACGCCGCGGGCGGGCCCCTGGGTTTGAGGAGCGGGAGGAGCCGCCGTGTGAACCGGGAGCACGGACAGAGGGGCAGGTGGACACCCAGGTAGGGGGAGAAACCAGGGGAGGCCGGTGTGCGTGGGGGATAAGTGACAGGGGACAGAAGGAGTCCCTGAGACTCAGCAAGCAAGCTCAAGTTTAAGGTCAAGCCTGGCCCTGGAGAAAGCAGGTGGAGTTGGGGACGGGGTGGGTGCAGGAGGGGAGTGCCAGGGGTGAGTTCCACCTTTGGGGAGGGGAGGGAAGGAGGGTGGCTTCTGTGGCTTCCTCACTGAGAGTCCTGGAGGCAGCCTCCTCGGGCAGAGGAGGGGTGGGAGGGAGGTGGGGGGAGTGGGAGGGCGTGTCCCCATTCCTCCCGACCTGGGGCTCCGTGAGGTGACCAGAACCCCTCCACGGAGACAGGAGGAGAGGGCGGCTGGGGACGAGGACGGTCTGCGTGCTGTGGGCCACGTGGCAGTGAAAGCCGGAGGGGCGTGGGGGGCAGCGGCCAGGGGTCTTGATGGCGGCTTGATCGGGCCACGTGACCAGAGCTGGAAGCACAGAAGTCGTGCAGGGGGACAGATGGCGGATCCATCACTGGTGCCCCGGCCGGCTCACGGGACGGGCACAGCTTCCCCTGCGTCACCGCAGTCTGGAATCAGCTGTGCCCGAGCGGCGGAATGCGGTCCCTCCAAGGGGGAGCCTGAAGCAGCGATGGCAGGTGGGACCCCAGGGACCCCGTGCTGAGAGGGCAGCGTCACAGGATGGGGGGACAGGGTCAGCCAGGGTGCCCGATGGGCAGACCCCTCACTGCGCCTGCACGGGCGCGTGGGAACAGCACGCTTGGGATCAGCCCGTCTGTGGTTGTTTTCACCCGGAATCGCCCACCACAGCAGCACCGGCTGCCTGACCCCACCAGCGTGTGTGAGCGAGTGGGTCACAGCGTGGGTGAGTGGGGTGCAGCGTGGGCAAGGGGGGGGCGCAGTGGGGGCGAGTGGGGCGCAGCGTGGGCAAGTGAGTC
>NW_026057582.1:1150646-1194948 GCF_023721935.1 Panthera uncia | reverse complement strand
TGGACGAGCGGGGCGCAGCGTGGGCAAGGGGGGCGCAGCGGGGGTGAGTGGGTCGCAGTGGGGGTGAGGGGGGCGCAGCGTGGGCAAAGGGGGGCGCAGCGGGGGCGAGGGGGGCGCAGCGGGCTTGGCGGTCTCCCCGCGGATGCAGGTATGCGTGCCGGGGAGGGGCCGATGGCGGGACTCAGCCTGGAGCCATGCGCACCGGACACGAAGCAGAGGTCCCGCCGCCCGAGTCTGGTGACTCTTCAAGGTGTACAGACGTGATCTCAGAGCCGGACGGGTGTCGCAACGCTGACCTTTCAAGCCTGGGTTTAGGAAGAAGGTGGTTTCCGGGTCAGAAGTTACCAGAAAGAAGCCCTGTTTTCCACACTCAGGTGCGTCTGCCGCGGTTCTGGGGGACACCAGGGATGCGAACTTGGGCTCGGTGTGGTCACTCAGGGGTCGCCCTCGGGGGTCTCCACCCCAGGCCCCAGCCAAGTCCAGGGGGAAGTGGGTCCCTCCCGTGCCACTCTGGACAGCCGGATTGACCCACGGAGACCGGGAAGGGATCTCGTGTAAGGAGGGCCCCACCGTTAGCTGCTCGCTGGCTCCCGCCCAGAGGGCTGCCAGGATTGCTCTGCCCCACTCCTCACCAAGAACAGTAATTAGAATGCAAGGTCATCTCCATATAATGCATTATGACTTTAATATCAGTAAACTCCCCTTAAATATTAGATGCAGCAAGGAAATATTAGTTAAATTATCGCAGACCAATATGATGAGTTTCCTCTAGGATAAAGTGTGATAAATGGGTTTTAATAAACTGAGGAGAATTATACGTGTCACATTCGTGGTTCCTGTCAATTTTATTTAGAGTAAAATGCCATTGTGATAATTAGTTGGGTTTTACTGTGTTCATTAAAAGCTTTTCTAATGACCGCTTGGAGGAATAAGTAAAATTAATTTCTTTCTTGAACATCGGAAGAATTCATCAAACAAACAAAAAGCCAACTCCAGGGCCATGTGAGACGGGGCGGGGGCCGCGGGCTCACGGGGACGGCACTTTCTTGTCCGTCACCGGCACTGAGACTGCCCCAGAGCGGAACCACCAGAAAGGGATGCGGGCCAGGGCGAGGGCTGTGGCAGGAAGCCTCCTCCTCCAGACAGTCCTCCAGGACTGTCCAGCCTCGGTGCCCTCCCTGCCTGGCCTGCGCTCCTAGGTCACGCCTCCTGGGTCCCCAGAGGCTGCAGCCGGGCCTCCTTCTTGCCTGGGGCCCCTAGGGACCCAGCACAGGGACAGACCTTCAGGAGGGTCCAGGCGCCGGGTCTCCTGGCCACTGCCAGCCTGGAGCAGGTGTGGCCGGAAGGACCGCCGGGGGACCCTGTGGTGGGACAGCAGTGGAGGGGCAGAGGAGGTGGCCAGGCTTGGAGAGGTCACGTCACCTGACTGAGGCCACTCAGGGGTGAAGGGGGAGACGGGGCCCAGAGGCCTCCGGCTGGTGCTACAATCCGCGATCCTTCCCACCGACCTGTGCCAGGCGAGCAGGTGTCCCAGACTGGGGGTTGCGACGAGCCTGAGGACCCTGCTGGGGAGGCTCCCAGCACGTACACGCTCACACGTACACGCAGACGTGAGCACACACAGCCGTGCTCACTCACACACCCTCCCATCTCTGCCAGGTTTGGATTTCACGGTCCTCTAGTGCCCAGCTACACCTCTGGACGTGACCCTGGACATCCCTCTGGTCCCAGTGTGACCCACCCAGGACTGCACGGGCTTCTCCCCTCCCCCAGGACCCTGCTGCACGGACCTCTCCCGGGCCCCTGACAGCGGCTACAGACGTCGAGGGTCGGGTGTGAGCCTGTCATACACAAGAGGTCCCATCCCGGCTCTGCCCCAGAGGGCCCTCTGAGTCTCACTGGATTTTCCCTGTGCTGGAAGGCGAGAGGGCCCTCCTACCCTGTGGGGTTCTGGGGGGTCTTAGGTGCGGGCCAGCCGGGGCCGCCGTCCCGCTCACTGCCGGCTCCAGGATGCTGCTGGGCCATGAGCGCAGACAGGAGGCGTTTCTTCGATAGCCCCCCAGGTGACCACAGAGCCGGCTGGCACCCCACGCTCTCTGGACGCCACCCTCACCCGGGGCCAGGACGTTCGGCCACTTGGAATGTGGGCACGGCGTCCCTGCAGGGTCGAGGGTCAGACCTGGCGGTTGACACCTCTTCCCTGGCTCCGCGTCTGCAGCCTGTCTCTCGTCCGCCCGCCCTCAGGGGCTGGGCTGGCGGGGCCTCACTCTGGGGTAGCGGATGGATGGCACACGGATGCCCACTTGTTGGCTGCTAGCTTTCCAGAGGGTTCTCTGAGGGGCCTGCCCGGGGGCTCTTCTCTGCTCCCTGGCTGGTGAGGCGAGGCCCGGTCACCCCCACCCCACCCCACGGCGTGCCCGTGGGCAGCCCCCATCCAGCCACACGGGCCCCCTCAGGGCTGCTCGGAGAGGCCGGGTGGACGGTCGAGGCCCCGGAGGCCAGTAGTGTTGTGGTTCCCAGCCCTCCGTCTCCATCCGGGAAGCCTCCCTCCCCTCCCTGGGGGAGAGGGGGTCTGGGCCCCCCTCCAGCCTGTCACTTTGCCCTTGGTGGGGGGGACCGGCGAAGGGAGGGTCCGCTCCGAGGTGGCTCACCCCAGTTGTGCTGCCCCTTGTGAGGGCTTCGGGCCCTTATGAGAGCCCCCCAAGAGCTCCCCACACCTTCCCCCCGGGAGAACGCAGCAGAGGACTCGGCCTACAATCCGGGAGGCCTGCGCCTGTTTCTGAACCTGCCCGCACCTGAGCTCGGGCTCCCTGCCCCAGGACCCAGACAGTAGAGGCGAGGATAAGAACACAGGTGACCATTGTCAGAGGAGTCTGGGTTCTTCAAAGGATTGTTTTCGCTAACGAGGGGAGGTCGTGACGAGGGAGGCTGGTTGCCAGAGGACCCGGCGGCCAGCCCACGACGGACGCGGCCGTCCGTTATCTCTGGGAAGTCGGGGTGTTTGTCACGGTAGCCTCACGGTGCCCGACCGTGGAAGGGCCCACCGGTCCCCGGAGCCCACCCTGGGGGTGCATCGTCCCCTGGGGGTGGGGGGGGGCGCTCCATGCGGGAGGCCGGGAGAGAGTCCCATGTTAGAAGAGTTGGCCGAGAGGGACTCCGGCAGATGGGTAATTTAGCTGGTAATTCAGCATCAGGGGCCGCGCCTCGGCCACCGGCTGGATGGAGGGCAGACACTCAATTAGCCGGGGCTGAGCGGCGCGAGCACGTCCAGAACCGGGGCCGGGAGACAGGGTCCATCCCACGAGAAGGCACCGTGCGGGCGAGTCAATCAGGGCACCCTAATTGGAAAGCGGTAATAAAAAGTAATTGAGTTTAATACATAATTTAGATCATTACCCGTTAAGTTAATGCGTGCCGCTTAGGTGTGGGGAGAAAATTATTTATCTGGTAGATGGGGGGGGATTTCATCTGTGTTTATAATGGAATGCTCGCCAATTGACTTCGGTAAGAGCAGGTTGTTAAATCGGGTTTTGAATTGGTGCGTAGATTGGAAGACCGTGTTAATTTTGGACGTGATGTACTTAGCACCTCCTCCTTCGAAAGTCCTCCCGTGAGAGTTCCCGGCTCCGTCGTCCACGGCAGCAGAAATTAAATCGGGTCCCGCAGGTGTCTTGACGGAAGGCGATGCGGCTCCTGACTTCTTCCTTATTTTTCTTAAAGCAGAGACGTTAACAGGGTTCTGCTGCTTCTCCGAAGCGTCTTTTTCCTCTGGAAAGCGGCCCGTGACTGCAAACGAGAGCTTCTGTGAAATACTGAGGACGAACTTACTAGCCGTCCCGACCCTGGGCCCAGCCGTCCGCGACCCGTTAACCCGTTGGATTTTCCCAGCAAGTCTGCGAAGCCGAGGGCCTGGCTCACCGGGTGCCCCCAGGGGCCGGTGCCGGCCCAGGCGGGGACACGGTGTGGGGCTAAAGGCGGGGCTGCCTCGTGCTCGCAGCAGAGCCGGCCCGTGGGCGGTGCGGGACCACCGCAAGCTTCTCGGGTGTTCCCGGCCCCTGGGTGCTCCACCCCCCCCCCCCCAGCTGTACGGGTGGACAGTAAGCTTTGGCCCAAGAAGCGGTGAGCTCCTAGCCAGCCCCGGCCCCTCACAGCGCCGGGCCCGGGTGGCGGTCCCTCCGTCGCTCGGCCCGCCGGCCTGCCCATAAATCGGGGGTGATGATAATGCCCTCTCGGGGGCTGTGTCTGCTGCTGGCAGACCCCCCATCGTCTTGTGGCAGGTGCGGGAGCCAACCCCAGGAAGGCTCACTGACGGGCAGCTGTCCTGGGGACCTCGGGTCCCCAGCCAACGGGATCACAGCTAGACCCGGCCGTCTTCCCGGGCATTTGAGGCTGCAGAGGAGGTCCCGGTGCCCACGGCCGGTACCCTGGGTCCCACCTGGGCCCTCAGACCGGCCCCTCCAGCTCACCCCTCAGGGTCCCCATCCAGAGCACCACAGCCACGTCCCGCTTCTCTTGGGAACAGCCACTGATTCAGGGTGCAGGCCTCCACTCTGGGAGGCAGACGGCCATGGAGCCCCCCGAAGGAGCAGGGCCTCAAGGACCCCGGGAGGCCAGAGCCGCCGAGTCCCGGGACATCCCGCCAGGTGCAGTTTCAGAATCAGCACGGCTAGCTGTGAAACTGTGCTTTACATAAAATTATAAGAGATAACCCAGTGGGTACGACCAACTTTTTAAAACCTGGGCCTTTTAACGTACAAATATCTCACTGCTGTCAGGAGCCTCTGCCCCTTCGCCCCTCTGATCTGGTGCAGTGCCTAGGAGCCCGGGGACACACGTGTGATGGGGGCGCTCCCTGTCACGACAGGGGGGCACGACAGTTGGGGGAGGGTGTCCTTCTGTTCTCTTGAAGAATCTGCTGCCTCAGAAGCTTCCAGAACGGTCATCTCCGATGGCTCTAGAAGCCTCGCAAGTGTTTGGCAAAATCTCCCCGGACACAGCTGGGCTCTGCATCCACAGATGAGCCGGCGTCCGTCCCGGAGGGGGTTCCAGGAAGACGGAGAGGACGGCCCGGGTGGTAGCAGACCCCGACCCGAGGCTTCCCAGGGAGAGGGCAGCACCACGGGAGTCCCACCCCGGCACTGAGCCAGAGCCCGGGCTGTGTGGGTGGTGTGGGGGCCTCCCCGGCCGGAGGGCTGAGAGGCTCAGGGGCCAGGGAGGGACTCAGCTCCAGCCCCTTCGTGCGGCACCCCGGCCCCTCGCCCTGGTCTCTCAGGCCCCGCCACCCTGCCCGGGGCCTTTGGATTCAGGAGCACCTGCATCCCCAAAGTGTGGCCATCACGTGGCCTGCCTCGGCCCCTGCCCACGTCCCACGCTCTTGGAGAGAAGCCTGTTCTCACTGTGCCCCGTCCGTGTCTGGGTCCCGCTCCGTGTCAAGCACAGGCCCTGGCCCACCGCAGCACCCGAGCCGGTGACTGGGCAGCTCGGAAACACGGTGGGCGGGCCTCCAGTTGGGGGCAGCGGGGCCTCTGAGCCCTTCCCGGCAGGGGCTGGAGTCACTAAACCGCAGAGGGCTCCAGCCTCCCTCCGTGCCGTCCAGCAGCGCTGAGCAGCAGAGTCCTCCCCACGGTGGGTGGTCGTCCGCGATGCCCCGGAGGGAGGCCACTAGCCACGTGGGCCTCGAGCGCTCGACACGGCGTTGGCTGCCTTTCCCGCTGTTCCACACAAGCAGCCACGGGCGCCGCGGGCCCCAGAGCGGTGAACGCAAGGTCACAGCCAGCGCCTGGCGGGCTGACCCAGGAGGAGCCTCCGGCATTCAGAGCCGCAGGGCCAAGGCCACTGCTCCGGAACAAAGGGAGGAGCGTGTTTACAAATTGTCTGTTGAAATTTAAGTTGCCAACATTGGCATCAGGCCTCGCCTGCCAGGCCGCCCGGATTGGAGGGTAATTTATGAAGATTGCTTTACCTGGGGCCGCGCTGGTCTGTGCCTGGGAGTAATTCACACCAGGCTCATTTCGGATGCAGTCAAAGACCCCCGTATGTCACTATGACAATGTAATCACAGAGCCACATTAAAAAGTCATTATTGTTTAGAATCCAGCTTGGTTTGAAAAACACTTACTATAAAATTCAACAGCCTTTGTAAATTACCGAAAGGTTTACTCAAGAATACTAGGTGCCGTGATTTAGACGGGGAACTTACCACTTTATTGATTCTGTGGGGTTTTGCCGGTTCCCGCATTTATGGGGAATGATTAGTGAGTAATCAGAGTAATAAACCCCTCCGTGTTGGTTCGTAAATAATGATGAATTGGGTCTGTGTCCTCAGACTTCCCGTGCAACTTGCTCCCGCTCAGAGTCTGGGCTTCAACTTTGGGGGCCGTTCTGCAGAGCCGTCTGGAAATCAGTCATCTGCCGGGCGAGGGAAGGTGAGGATTTGTTTCTCCGCCCGTCGTGCTTCGAGCCGCCCCGGGAAGGACTGGCCGCCGCGTCCTGGAGACATGCAGGTTGGCGGGACGGCGCCTCCGGCCGGCACCCGGCGTTCCGGGACGCCCAGCCCCAGACGCCGATTTCTGTCCGTACGAGCGCTCCGTCCCTGGCGCGCCGTCGGGCTCAGGAGTTCCGTCTTGGTTTGTCCTGAGAGCGGGAAGCAGATCGGCCGCCAAGCAAGGCGCTCACGTGGGGGTCCAGCTCAGCGAAGGCCCCAGAGCCGCACCATCAGAGCCCGGCCTCCTCCCTCCCTCCACCTCCACCGGCGGCCGGCGTGGGAAGAGACCCCGGCGGTCCTCAGCGCAGTCAGGGATCTGCTCTCTGCGATAGTGCTCGTCTGGAGCTGGTGCACTGCTTCTAGAAACCTCTACCTCTGCCCCTTCCTAGAAGCTCGCAATGCACGAAAACACGTCGGGGTCTCTGCGGAGGATGACAGCGAAGGATGTGGTTGCACGTGCCCAGTCGTGTCCCTGGCGGCTTAGACACGCCTTTGCCCACAGGCACCTGTGCTCTGCGGTGCCTCACGGTCGGTGCCCCTCCGGTGGGCACAGGGTCACGTGGCCTCCACCCTCTCCCTGCCACCCCTGGGCCGCCCTCTGGGCGAGACCCTCCCCGTGTCCCCGTTCCTGGCTCCCGGCCCGGCGCCCGATCACAGGAAGTGGATTAAACAGAAATTGAGTTAAACTGAGCTGATAGCAGATTGGAAAGGGACGGAAGTCACGTCGGAACCGAACTGAATTGGATCGAGTTGGAAGTGGATTGAAACTGGAGTCTGGGCCGGTGGTGAGGACAGGCAGGCAGGCCAGGGGGACACAGTCCTTCCTGCCCCTTGCCCTCGGGGACCCTGGGGTCAACACCATCAATGGGGGCTGAAAATTACAGACACCGTGTGCTGGCAGGTTTTCTTTAACAAGCCCTGATACGGCGCATGCAGGATGTTTCTGGAAGAGCAGCAGCCTGGACTTTGGAGGCCACACTGCACACGCTCCGGGCCCCTGAGACGCAGTGTAACCAGCACAGTGGGACTTCAGGGGGGTGAGCACGTGCACAGTAAGAGCCGTCTGCCTCCAGCAAGTTCCCTCCAGCCCCGGCATCCGGCCGGCCGGCCAGCACGCAGGGATGGGGAGCCTGGCCCGAGGGGAGGTCTGGAAGCCACACCCAATGTCGGGAGGAGGCACCAGTGTCCTGTGTCCTGAGACGGGTCACGGCAGTCCCCAGACCGTCGACAGCACCACAGGCTTTGTTGGGCCCGATGTGGAAAACCAGTCCCGGTGATCTTAGGCACCTGCTGGGACCCCAGGGAAGAAGTCGCTGCAGGCAGGAGGGGACCGGGAGCTGCCTGGCCAGGGAGTGACAGGCCTCTGGGGGCGGATCCGGGGGACTGGGCCCAGCTCTGTGACACCGGCCCGGAACCAGCACCCGCCGCAGCCCTGAGCTCTCGGGCCGCCTGGATCCACGGGCAGCCAGCGACCCCAGCAGGTGCGCAAACAGCAGACGGTGACCCCGTCTTTACCAGGGCAGTGAAAACGTGCAGCGTCACCGCACATCCTGTCCCCACGGAGCGGCTGTGCCTTTAACTTCCTGCCGTGACAAGTGGGGAAACTAACGCATTGTCCACCCCGAGGCCTGACTGCTCCCCCGGCCCACCCGGTGCTCTGCAGCCAAGCTCGCCCCGCGGGCGTCCGGGACCCGGCCCCACGGCCTCTGGCTTTCGGCGTGGAAGGAGCAGCGGTGCCTGCCGGGAGGCCTTCCCACCCCGTCCCCGGGTTCGGGACCGTATCCTCAAGGAGCTTGTTCACGACATCTGCTCAGATGTGTGTTCGTCGCCTGCGGCCGCTGAGGCACACTTGCCTCTCTGTCCTGACGCGCACTCGCACCCACAGGAAGGTGCAAACACCCCGTCCACGGAGCGTGTGAATAGGCTAGCCCGCAAGGTGACGGGGACCCTACAGGAGGGACTGAGCTGGGCCTCTTGGGGGATCATCTGGCACTGTCTGGTCGGCACAGTCGAACCACACGAGCCCTTAGAGTGGACAGCCTTTCCCGGCTGGTGTCAGATTCGGCACAGGAAGGGGCAGGAGAGCCTGCGTGTCAGGACTCCACCGGCCCTTGTTGGCTGTGAGGACAGAGCAAGGCAGCCATGGGCCGAGGGCTGTGGGAAGCTTCTGGAAGCTGAGAGCCGTCTTCACCTGGCTGCCAGCAAGGCCAAAAATGCCTGGAACTGAGCTGAATTCTGCCAGCAGCTGCCAAGCCTGGAAGTGTACTGGCTCCTAGACCTTCCAGAACGGATGCCACGGGCAGACGCCTTCCTGCCCTCCAGGGAGACTCCGGACTGGCTCCCAGTCTACACGCCTGCGGGCCTGGGGCAACTCTGCTTTCCTGACCCCGCTCGGACACAACCCTGCGGGGAGAATTTTCTGCTCTGTTCATCGTCCCCCCTCCTCCCCACCTTCCCTCCCTCCCTTCCTCCTGGAGGGGAGGTGCTGAGGCCCCACAGACCCCTTCCTCCCTCCGCCTTGCAGCCTCCTTCCCAAAACAGGCTGAGCTTTCTGCCCTCTTCCTCCTCCGCCCCTCCACCCCGCCCTCCTGCCTGCGAACCACAGGGTCGCCCTGCCAACCCCGTGAGGCCGAGATTGGCTGTCTGCCCGCAGGCACCGAGATCCCCGGGCCCCGTCTCAGCTGAGAGGACCCAGCCTCCGACCCCACACCCTGGCCGCCTCGCCATCCCCGGGCCACGGGGCGCCCCTTCCCCCGCACGCCTCGGCTGCTGCCCCCAGCATTCATGCTCGTGCCCCTCCGCCAGCCCCTGAACGCGGGCCGTGCTGGACCCCGGGCCCAGATGGGGCGCAGCCACTCCTAGGTGCCCTGGGACGCCGCACACACCAGCCCACCGTGGCCCCTCGGCAGCCCAGCCCCGGACTTGCCGTCTGCTTGTTGGCCGCCCCCCGGCCAGGGGCGGGAGGGACCCCTCCCAGTCCCCGGGGCCTGGCTCTCGCAAGGGTTCAATTATTATTTGCTGACTGAATGAGCGTCCTTGAGGCTGTAGCCGGCCGCCAGGTCCACACGCGTCCCTGTGATGGTCCCTTTCTCTGTCACCTCCGCCCGGCGGGTGGCTCACGTCCGAGCTGCCACAAGGCCTTTTGTCTTCTCCCCTTTCTCCTTAGCTTTTTTTCCCTTCGGGATCTGTGTTCTTTGTCCCCTGAACGTTCTTTATGGGGTAGCCGGCACGTCCAGAACAAATCACGCAGGATGCTGCGTGCCCGCGCCCAGACTAGCAGGTGTCAGCCTCCGTCACATCCCCTCCTTCCCTCTCTCCTCCGTATCGTTTCGGCAGGGACTTCACAGTTTCACACAAACCCATCGCCCTCCGCGGCCCGCCGCCGCCCCCCTGCTGGCCCAGGTCTGTGCGCGCTTGCCGGCCCTGTTTTAACTGCTGTGTGAGCGGGCCTCACAGAGAGCCTGTCCCCACCTGGTCCCCGCCACGGCTCCCACTTCTCCTGCAAAACGCGACAGTGTTTCCAGAGTCCGGGAGGGAGGGGATCCCGGGGTGGAGGGGCCCGCCGGGTCCAGCTTCACCAGCAGACAGGTTGCTTTTCAAACGGTGGGGCCAGAATCCCCCCCCTCGGGTTGCCTGAGAGCTTACCTGCTCTGGGTCAGCACTGCTACCGCTCCCTCCTTAGTCTCTGTTAACGCGAGGATTATAAAATCGTTGCTTAGACTTGCATTTTCCTGATTCCTAGGGAAAGGGTGCCTTTTTCATGGCCTGTTTTTTGGTTGGTCCTTTCTTTGCATTGTCTTGTTGACTACCGTAAGCTCTTTATATATGCTGGACAGTGATCATTTATATGTTATGTTTATAGAAAATACTTCCTCTTGATCTGTGGCTTGTTGTTTAACTTTTCCCTTTGTTTATGGTGTCTTCTGTTGTACAGAAGCTACTAATTATGAGATAGCCAAACGTATCAGACTTCAGTTTTATGGTTTACAATTTCATGTCTCGCTTAAGAAGAGACTGTACTCTTGTTCTGTACTCTCGATGCCATAAAGCCATTTCTCCTAAATGCTGCAAAGTCCTACCTGTCGCACGTAAGACTCTCAAATCTATCATAGCTCCACACGGACGCTCGCTTTTGGACGGAAGGAGTCTCTCTCCTTTCTGCTCTGGCTTCAGCCCTGTCTGGACTACTCTTGGTCCTTCAATATCCATGGGAAGCAGCCATCCGCTTGATCAGGTGCCCCAAAGGACACTGTTAGGATTTTAAATGAAACTGTATTTAGTTTATAGGTGTTTTTACAGGGAAAATGAACACTTAAAACCGAGTCTTCCTGCTCATGGTCTATGTCTGCAATAGTTAAACCTTCATCTGTATCCTCCAATAAAATTTTAATATTTTCCCGTTTGAGATGCCGCACAGCTTTATTTACTGCTAAGTACTTAGAGTTCTATCGCTACCGTGAGAGGTATGGGTTTTTTCTATTGCATTTTCCAATTAGCGTCGGCCATCGGGTAGCGGTGCTGTGGGTTTTTATATTGGGCAATTGCTCTATGTGGAAGGTTATGTTGTCTCCATAAACGAGTCTGTGTCTCCTTTCCAGTTCTTACCCGTCTCTTTTGGCCAGATGGCCATTGCCGTGAGAGCAGTCATGCCCTTGGCCCAACTCCGCAGAGGTCGCACCTGGGGTTTCCGGGGAAGCCAGAGGTCCGCTGTGGCTTGTAGGAGTTGCCCTTTAACAGCTAAGGTAACCCTTACATCTCTGCGTCCACTATGAAGGGAGATAGAGTCAAATTCAGTCTCATCCTCTGAGGGGACATAACTTCTCCCCTAAGATCTGCCAACGAGGTGATTTCCTGGAACAACACCTACTCGGTCGTAGTGATTCCCTCCTGCCTCACTCCCGGTGGGTGACCGGTCAGGATGGCCGTGCACACCCACCCCTCCTGCCCGCTGGCCGGCACCCCCAAAACCCTGTGACTCCGGTTGCCCTGCCTTGTCCCCTGCCCAGATGGCTCACCAAACAGACTCTAGGAGGAGTAATTATTGCCCAAGACCCTCCCATATGGAGATCATGCTACTAACTGTTCCAGGGAAGAAGAGGATTTATTTCTGTTCAGAGCAAAAGGTTGGTGGAAATCTGTTCTCCCGAGTAAGCAGCCCTGTTGCAGATGAGCTCAGAGTCCAGGCACCCAGGGGTCCTTCTGGCTTGTCCACCTGCGCTCCTGCCTCAGCCCAGCAGCTCAGGGCTCTCCCCCTGGGAGCAGCTGTTCCTGCTTTCTCTAGGACGCTGCATCCCCCTCCCCCTCCCCCTCCCTAAATGGGCTCAGGTTTCCCAGACAACAGTACAAAATGGGCGAGGGAAGCACAGCATCTGGGGCGGGGTGGGGTTGTGACCGGGCCTCCGGAGCCTCCCACATTCTGTCCTTTTTCTCTGCTCAGTGCCACTCACCCACCTCCCACGAGGAAGAGGTGTGGTCCAGGGCCGAGGAGGTGAGTCGAATTCCCACGTTACTTTTCGGTGCCCGGCTGTGCCAGGGGAGAGGTGGTCAGATGCACTCACAGGTCCGCAGTTCATTAAAGAGACTCGGGCGTGGCGGCATGAGGTTTGCGGCCAAGGCCACAGGAGGACGTCTGACCCACGTACCGATCACAGGCTAAGGGGGAGTTGATAAAGGAAGAAAGGAAGGAGACAGCAAATGAATCAATTCTGTGAAAAAACAGGGCAATATTGTGATTGATGGTCATTCCCCGAGCCTGTGCCTGCCCCTCCGTGACACTGAGGACCTGCCGTAGAGGCGTTCGGACCGTGTCGCAGGAGGTGGCTCCAAGCGTCCCTGCGCGTCTCATTACTCTGCTCCAGTGGTCCCTGACAGGTCACTGCTGCGCGACAGAAAAGCTATCCCTTCATGGCACTTTGTTACAGAATTTGTGATTCGCAAAACATTGACTGCTGCCTAGAACATGTTGTCCTTGATGGAATCACAGGTGCCTCTTCCTTGTCAAAGCCCGCAACGGGTGGCCTTGGCCTCGGCCCCCGCGATCTTTTGATCTCAAGGACAGAGACTTCGGGGGTGTGAGAGAGTGCGGTGCGACTCCCCAGGTTAACGGTGGGAGGGGGATTCTGGAAGCAGGGCGTTGTCCCCTCCACTCCGTCTCGCTCACGTCTGTCTACCCGCCTCCCCTGAAGTGGATGCTGGCTCCCGGTGGCACAGGACGACAGGAAGAGACTGGACGACAAGAGGTGCCGTGCCCGTCTCGACACCGCTGCCCACGGGGTCCCCTCTCTGGCAGAGCTGCTGTTTGTGGGCAATCCAGCCGTCGCATCTGAGCTCCCAGGGCCAAGAAAGGAAATGGCCCAAGCGCGGGCAGGGGAGGGGCGACCCCGAGACAGAGAAGGCCAGCCAGAACCACGGGAACATTCGGGGCTGCCGGGCGACAGAGGACGAGTCGACTAAGACGGAGACAATGACGAGCATGAGGAGATCCGCGTGCAGTGACCTGTTTGCTGCTGGAGTCCAAAAGAGTGAATAATTTCTGTACAGAGACTGAAGGACGTTATGGGCACTGCTTAGACCCAAAGCAACGGCCTGGAAGCTGAAGCACAAAAAACGTGAGCAAAGAGCAAAAACTAGGAGGCGGAAATCGTGGCAGATAAAGGACTTGGAGCCCAAACGTGGGGAAAATCAGAGATACGTTTATAGAACAGCTCTCGGCTGAAATCTGAACGTGCTTGATGTTTTCCTAACGATCGATCGACGAAGGGATCTGGGCCAAGAGCCACTTTCATTCCGTGATAAGAAGGGCACACGTGACCCCCTTGACTTCCCTCTGTGGTCCTGACCGCGACGATCCAGCTGACGCCATGCTGTCAGGCCCCTCCGAGGCTCCACTCGGAATTTTGACTCTTTTGCCCGCTTGTCCTCCTTTACCTCTTGGAGGAAAGTCCCCACGAGCAGCCCACTCGAGGGGCGGGGAGGGTGGAGTGCTTACGTAGTTCCCTGGAGTTCTTCTACCTGGGACGTTTGCCCCTTCCCCCCACTTACTTAGACCAGCACGGACTCAGGTGTTTTTATGCCTTGGGCTATAATCTTCGACTACTTTCTTTTTTTTTTTTGTTTTGTTTTTCTAATTTTATTTTAGAGAGAGAGCAAGCAGGGTAGGGGCAGAAGGGGAGAGAGAGAATCTTAAGCAGTCTCCCCACTCAGCTCAGAGCCCAACACAGGACTCAATCCCATAACCCTGGGATCACGACCGGAGCCAAAATTAAGAGTCAGACACTCAACCAACTGAGCCACCCAGGCAGCCCTACTAGTTTATTTTAACGCTCAAATTGTTCCAGCTTTGGCCGTCAGGAGCCCTTTCAAGTTGGCTCCTGTGTCCCTTTGACATAATTCCATCCTTGCGGGGGGTTTAACTCCTTCTTTACTTTCTGGCACCACAAGATGTTCCAGGCTCCTCTTGTGTGATCGCTGAGCCGGCCCTGGAATCAGCTGTCCCGTCAAGAATCTCTGGTTCCTTTTGCTGGAGAATGGTCTTAGAAACCAAGCTCTAGCCGTCAGGTGTGCTTATGGTGACTGGGACATCACTGGAAATTCTGGAGTGGAAAAGTACAATAAGTAAAGTGAAAAATTCACCAGAGAGGTTAACAGCATAGTGCAGCTGGCAGAAGAAAGAATCTGCAAACTTAATGCGAGATCAGTAGAGAGTATGCCACGTGAAGAATAGAGAGGAATAAAATGAAGAGACTCGAGCAGAGCCTCGTTGAAATGTGGAATACCACTAAGCACATGTTGTATGGGAGCACCAGATAGGACTAGGGAAAATACTAGAAAAAATAATGGCTGAAAGTTTCCCAAATCTGATGAAAAATACAAACTCCTCATCCAAGGAACTCAATATTCCAAGTTGGAGATGCACAGAGGGTGCCAAAGCACATGAAAACCAAAAAGGGAAGACAAAGGCAAAATCTTAAAAACTGCAGGAGAAAATCATCAACTCCTCACGTACAAAAGAACCCCGATGAAATTAACAACTGGCTTAGAAACATTGGCGACCAGACAGCAATGGGATGAAGTAGTTCATGTTGAAAGGAAAAGTCTGCCAACCAAAAGTCTTATATCCAGCAATGCTATTTTTAAAATATGAGGGTGAAATAGAGGTTTTCCTAAATAAAAACCGAGATAATTAGTTGCTAGCAAATCTGCCTCACAAGAAATACTAAAAAAAGCTCTTCAGCCTGAAAGAAAGTGGCACAAGATAGTAATTCAAATCCATACAAATAAAAATGTCAGTAGAGGTAATTATGTAGGTAATTATGAAAGACTATAATTGCATATTTCTTCTTCTTTCCTGACTTACTTTAAAAGAAAATTCATGAAACAATATGTTGTATTTGGGGGCCTGTATCATGGATGGCTGTGTGATACGGTTGATAATAACAGAATGAGAGTGGTGGGGCAAAGCCACATTGTCAGAGGTGATGTGAGATGTGAATTCGAGTCCGCAGGAAGAAATGAAGACAATAAAAAAAAAGGGAAATAAGGTTAAACTAAGAAGCTCCACAAATATATACTTGCTCTCCATTCTCGTCTCAGCCTCTTTAGAAGACACGGTAAAATAAACATAATTTTAACGACGTATTGTTCAGTTTGTAACATATGTGGGTGCAAGATATATAATAATAGCACAGAAAGAGGGAGTGACCCGAGCAGAACAAGAGCAAAGTTTCTGTATTTTGCTGGAACTAAGTCAGCATAAGTCTGAACTAGATTCTGATAAGTTAAAAAAAATATACACCATAAGCCCTAGAGAGACCACGAAAAATAACTCAAATAGGTAATTTTATTGTTACATAAATTGTTTTTTTAAATTAAAAAAAAAATTTTTTAACGTTTATTTATTTTTGAGACAGAGAGAGACAGAGCATGAACAGGGGAGGGGCAGAGAGAGAGGGAGACACAGAATCTGAAACAGGCTCCAGGCTCTGAGCGGTCAGCACAGAGCCTGACGGGGGGCTCGAACTCACGGACCGTGAGATCATGACCTGAGCCGAAGTCGGACGCTTAACTGACCAAGCCACCCAGGCGCCCTTATTGTTACATAAATTGTTAAAGAAATGCGTGATTCTTCATGTTGCACTAGAAAGCATCTACTTTAAATTTTTTTTTAATGTTTTTATTTATTTTTGAGACAGAGAGAGACAGAGCATGAGCAGGGGAGGGGCAGAGACAGAGGGAGACACAGAATCCGAAGCAGGCTCCAGGCTCTGAGCTGTCAGCACAGAGCCTAACGCGGGGCTCTAACTCACGGACTGCGAGATCATGACCTGAGCTGAAGTCAGACGATTAACCGACTGAGCCACCCAGGCGCCCCAAAAGCATCTACTTTATACAAAGTACAGCAGTAACACAAGAATAGAGGAGTGAAAATGACATTAAGACATAGGAAACAAAGAGCAAAATGGCAGGTGTAAATCTAATTATATCAACAATAACTCTAAATGTGAATGGGTCAAACACTCCAATCAAAAGGCAGAGATTGTCCGATCGCCTGGGGGGATAAAAAAAACCCATAATCCAACCATGTGGGTCTACAAGAAACACATTTTCGATTCCAAGATACAAACAGGTCGAAAGAAAGGATGAAACTAGATAAAAGTGCCAGAGTGACTGCACTATGATCTGACAAAAATCAACTTAAAAACACAAAAAATGTTACTAGGCACGAGGAGGACCATTTCACAGCAATAGAAGGGCCAATTCATGGGAGAAATATGAACATACTTCTTTTTAAACATATGTGCAACTAGCAACAGACTCTAAAAATACATAAAGTGAAGCTGACAGAATTGGAGGGAGAAAGAGTCAATGAAACTCTAATAACTGAAGAAGTCACTTTCAGTAATGGAAAGAACAAGCAGGCAGAATATCAATAAGGAAATAGAGGACTTGAACAACACTATAAAGTAACCAGACCTAAGAGACATGTGTAGAGGACCCCGCACAACAACAGAATACATCTTCTCAAGTATACATACAACATACTTTGGGATAGATCCTATGTTAGACTATAAGCCACACATAAATACATTTAAAAGGATTTAAATGATACAAAAGATTTTCTCCTACCACAATGAAGCTAGGAATCAATAATAAAAGGAAATTTGGAAATTCACAAATATGTGGAAATTAACCAATATACTCTTAAATATCCAGTGAGTCAAAGAAGAAACCTCAAGGGATATTAGAAAATACACTTAGATGAGTAAAAATGAAAACATAAGATATCAAAACTTATGAGGTGCAACTAAAGTAAATAAGGATGCTCAGAGGGGACTTTACAGCTGTAAACATCTATATTCAAAAATAAGATCTCAGGGCGCCTGGGTGGCTCTGTCAGTTGAGCATCTGACTCTTGATTTCAGCTCAGGCAGACCATGATCCCAGGGTCACGGGATCGAGCCTGCATCGGGCTCTGCACTAAGTGTGGAGTCTGCTTGAGATTCTCACTCTCCCTCTACCCTTCTCCCCGACTCGTGCTCTCTCTAAAGTAAAAATAATAGTAATTTAAAAAATAAGATCTCAAATCAATAACCTACCCTTTTACCTTAAGAAACTTGAAAAGAAGAGTAAACTGAGCCCAAAGCAAGCAAAAGGAAGGAAATAATAAAGACTAGGGCAGAAACAAATGAAATAGAGACTACAAAACAATAGAGGAAGTCAACAAAACCAAAAGTTTTGTTCTATTGAACACAGTTTGGTTCTTTGAAAAAACCAAAGAGACAAATCTTTAGATATGCCGACCAAGAGGAAAGGAGACAAGACTCCAACTATTAAAATCAGGAACGAAAAGGGGGGCATCATTACTGGTCTTACAGAAATAAAAGGGATTATAAAGAAATACGATAAACAGCTGTGTTCCAACAAACTAGATAACTCAGATGAAACAAGAAAAACCTAGGAAGAGAAAAACTACCCAAACTAATGCAAGATAAAGGAGAAACCTTAATAGACTCGTAATAAGAGATTGGATTAGAAATCAAAAAGTTCTCACAAAGGAAAAGCTCAGGTTCAGTAGGTTCACTGGTGAATTCCACCAAATGGAATATGAATCCTTCACAAAGTCTTCCAAAAAACAGAAGAGGGGAGAACACTTCCAACTTATTTTATGAAACCAATATTGCCCTTCAACAAAAACCTCATAAAGACATCACAAGAAAATAATTTACAGACCAATATCCCCAGTGAATTCTCTTGTCAATACCAACGAGAAAATCCTCAACAAAATAATAGCAAACTGAATCCGGCAACATATAACAAGGATTACACACCACGACCAAGAGGGATTTATCCCGCGAACACAAGGTCAACTTACCGTACAAAAATCAATTAACATTACGAGAATCAAGGGCAAAAACCACACGATCATCTCAATAGATACAGAAAAAGTGACCAAATCCAACACTCGTTTGTGATAAAAACACTCAAAAAACTAGGAACAGAGGAACTTCCTCAACCTGATAAAAAGTATCCACAAACCCCTCAAGCTCACTTCACACTTAGCGGCAGAGGACTGAAAACCTTTCCTCCTCCGAACAGAAAGGAGACCAGGATCTGTGCCTGTTGCCTCTTCTACCAACATTGTACCGGAAGGTTCTACCTAGGACAACTGGGCAGAAAATGAAATAAAAGGCATTCGGATTATAAAAGAATCAAAACGATCTTTATTTGCAGATGACAGTATTACGTGTATCAAAAGTCACGAGGAATCCACAAAATACTACTATAGCTAACGAACCAGTTTGGTAGGTTTTCAGAATATAAGATTAATTACACAAAAATCAATTGTATATCTACACACTAGCAAAAAAAAAAAAAATCCAAAAATAAAATTAACAGTTCCGTTGACAATAGCATAAAAAATAAAATATTTAGGTACAAATTTAACAAAAGAAGTGTAAGATTAGCTCACTGAAAACTACATTGTTGAAAGAAATTGAAGACAAAACAAATAAAAATATATTCCACGTTCATGGATCCAAATAATTAATATTGGTAAGATGGTAATATTCCCCAAATTGATCTACAGATTCAACATAACTCCTATCAAAAATCCCACCTGGCTTCTTTACAGAAATCGACAGACTCAAAATCCTAAATTTGATATGCAAATGCAAGGGACCCAGACTATCAGAAGCAGAAGAGTTTCAGAGAAGAATAAGGTTGGAAGACTCCTACTTTATGATTTTAAAACAGGCAAAGGAATAAAAACAGCGTGGCCCTGGTGTGGGAGCAGCAGTGTGACCAAGGGAGTAGGACTGAGGGTCCAGAAGGTCATCTTCACTTTCATAGTCAACAAGGTTTCAACAAATTTCAATCACTGTATTTCCAGCACAAGTAAGTAGAGTGGTCTTTTCAACAAATGGTGTTGGAACGGCCATCTGTCCACTTGCGAAAGAACCAAGCCAGACCCCTAACTCACACTCTGACAGAATGGAAACTCACAATGGGTCATAGACCAACACGTAAGAGATAAACTATAGATATAAAATTCTTAGAAGGAAACTAAAGGGTAAATGTTCATGACCTTGTGTCAGGCAGTGATTTCTAGGCTGTGACACCAAAAACACAAGTGACACAGGAAGAAGAAGCAAACTGCATTTTGCCAACGTTTTAAACTTCCGGCCACAGATTATACCACCAAGAAAGTGGACGCACAGCCCACACACTTGGAGAACATGTTTGCAGATCATTGATCTGATAAGAGACTTGTATCCTTTTTACATAAAATTCTTACAACTCAATAATGAAATGCCAATGGCCTGATTTTAAAATAGGCGAAGGATTGAACAGACGTGTCTTCAGAGAAGACATACGAATGGCCAATAAGCATGAGAGGCGTTACTCACCATCATCACTCCCCAGGGAACGGCACGGCAAAGCCACGGCAGGAGCCACGCTCAGCAGCCGGCTAGAATAAAAAGACATACTAGCCAGTGCGGGTGAGGGTTGGAGAAACTGGAACTCTCATAATTTGCTAGCAGGACTATAACGTGATGCAGCTGTTTTGCAAGCCACTCTGGAAGTTTCTAGAAACGGCAGACAGATTTGCCATAGGATACAGTAGTTCTGCGTTTAAGTGTATACACCCGGGAGAAATGAAACTCACGTACGCGATCCTTACAAATGAGTGTTCCCGGCAGCATTGCTCACAAGAGCCACAAGTGGCAGCCGCTGACGACTGGATAAATGGCGCGCGTTATGTCCGTACGAAGGAATATTACCTGGCAATGAACAAGGAACGATGTGCCGATTAATGCTAGGAGGATGCGTGCGAGGATGAACCTTGAAAAGATCATTTTAAGCGAGAGAAGCCAGTAAGAACAGTTACATATTGTGGGATGGCATTTACAATCGAGCGTGCCAAGTAGTCGTGGGAGACGGAAATCGCCGGAATTAGGACGTGAGGCTGCCACGCAGCCTTGCGGATACACCAACACATTGCCTTGAACACGTTACATGGGCGATTTACGTGATCTGAAATTACATCTTTAATTTTTCTTTATTTTATTTCAGAAAGTGAGCGCCAGCGGGGGCAGAAAGAGAGAGGGAGAATCCGAAGCAAGCTTCCCAATGTCAGTGCAGAGCCCGACTCGGGACTTGAACTCACAGACCGGGAGATCATGACCTGAGCCGATACCAAGAGTCGGACGCTCAACCAACTGAGCCAGCCAGGCGTCCCTGCAGATGCTGTATTTCGAAAAGGAGAATTAACGGGAAAATGTGAGAACCAGAGGATCTCACGTAATCACGTGAGATCAGATGTCCTCTCTTTTCAGACAATAAGCATCTAGAAATGGAGAGGGAAAACAGCCTCTTCTCCATAGCGGGGAAGCCAGGAGCAGCGCAGGGGCAAGGGCAGAAGGGAAGAGCTGCCACCCCTCTCCCGTCCCTGCGGTCCAGCCCTGGGGTGGCCGTGCCCATCTGGCACTCCCTCCACCGCCCTGCCCTCCCCGCGGTGTCTCCCCTCCCCCAGTCCCCAGCATTACACGCCCTCTGCCTGAAAGACCTAGAGTGGTTCCCCCCCCACCCGTGTGAGGAGAGTGTAGCATCTCATTTAAGGACGCAGAACAGACATTCCGCTGTCCGAAAAGAACTCTGGAGGTAAACGGTGTCATCCTCCGGAGACTGATGTTCCAACGTAATACAGTTTTATTAGATCCCCAGCAGGCCTGAGGGCTTTGTTGCTGTCTTAGGTAAAAGTATTTTGAAGTTTATATGATAAGCGTCACGCGCTGAATGTTGGGTTCCCCCCCCCCCATCCGCATGTTGAGGCCCTGACCCCTCCTGTAATGGTGTTCGGAGGTCAGGCCTTTCGGAGGGGATTTTAGACGAGGCCCCGTGATGGCGTCAGTGCCCTTGTAAGAAAGGCTCTCCCTGTCCGCCATCTGAGGACCCAGCGGAAGGTGGACGCCCGCCAGCCGGGAGCGGGGCTTCCTCACCAAAAGCCAGCCGTGCGGCACCTGATCCCAGACTTTCAGCCCCCCGTCTAGGGGGCAATGGCAGCGCAAGCCAGCTGACTCAGGAGTAGACAAGAGCCCCAGTGGCACAGCCGGCCAGCACTGCTGTAGGAGAAGAGGCACCACTCCACGGCACCAGCCTCACGAGAGGCCGGACGGTAACGCGAGACCAGGGCCCTCGTTCCCGCACAAGAGGAAGCGCCTTGTCACGCGTGGGGCCGGGACAGCCAGCTGCACCCAGCAGCACATAAAAGGGAGGCCGCCCCGCGTCTTAATCGAAAACAAATTCAAGATGTCTTAAAGACTCCGATGGAAAATAAAGTAAAATAGAAATGCCGCCAGGAAGTCTGGGAGGCCGCGTGCGGCACAGGCAGGAGCGAGGAGTCCTTACAACGCAGGAGGCTCTTCAAAGAAATTCTAAATATGCCGGCCACTCATGCACTGTTGGTGGGAAAGGAATCCAGGGACACGGGCTCAAGGAACACCTGCGTGTGGCCTCAGCCCCCACGTCCCCGGCCGCACCCGGCCGCCCCGCTGCCCCACACGGGTCCGGCCCAGGGCCCCGAACCACATCTACTTGTGAGTCCTGGAGGCTGGGAGCCCGAGGTCCAGGCGTGGGCACTGCTGGGTCCTCCCGAGGCCCCTGTCCTGGGCGTGTGGACGGCACCTGCTCCCCCTGTCTTCACGAGGTCTGTGTCCAGATTTCTTCCTCTTATAAGGACACCAGTCGTGTTGGATTAGGATCCACCTTAATGCCCATATTTAACATAATCGCCCCTTGAAAGACTCCGTCTCCCAATACAGTTGGGGTCTGAGCTGTCCTGAGGGTCAGAGCGTCACCGTGCGAACGTGACGAGGGCTCAGCCCCTAGCACGGCCTTGGGCTTTGCTTCCGTAGAATCGCCAACCTCGTGTGTTAAGGGCTGTTTCTGCTCGTGGCCTGGCTCATAGAGGCGGGAAAAAGCACCTGAAAACAGAGAACTAGGAGACCCACAAGGCAAGTAGTCACACGAATAGGGTCAGGTCCACTGTGACGTGGAACAGCTTCCTTTGGGAAAGAGCCTGAGCTCCGCCGGGGGGCCCGGAGGAGGGGTTTGCTTCGTCCTCCCCGGGGTTGTTGAGATAGTCAGCAACACGTACCACTGTGCGGGTTTAACCTGGGCGCTGGGCGGGATCGGTGCTTTTATTCTGAGAACTCCTCGCCACAGTGAGGTCGGTTAACACACCCTTCGCCTCACGTAATTACCGTTTCGTTGTTGTCATGGTGGTGCTACGTCCACAGCAGCGTCGAACATACAACACAGTATTGTTAACGCCAAACACCGTGCTGTACGTGAGATCCCTGGACACTAACCATCTTAGAACTGGGGAAGTTTGTTTTTTTTTTTTAAGTTTATTTATTTATTTTGAGAGAGACAGAGACAGCGCAAGTCGGGGTGGGGCAGAGAGAGAGAGAGAGAGAGGGAGGGAGGGAGGGAGAGAGAGAGAGAGAGAGAGGATCCCAAGCAGGCTCCACACCGTCCGTGCAGAGTCCAACTCGGGGCTTGAACTCACGAAACTGAGAGATCACCACCTGAGCTGAAACCGAGAGTCGGATGCTTCACTGACTGAGCCATCCAGGCGCCCCATAACGGGAAGTTGTATCCTTTGTAGCCACCTCTCCCCATTTCCCCCACCCCCCACTGCCTACTCTCTGCTTCTAGGAGTTCGGTTTTTTAAGATTCTACATAGAAGTGAGAACATACAATATTTGTCTTTTTCCATCTCACTTGTTTAACTTAACATAATGCCCTTGAGATCCATCCACGTTGCCTCAAATAGCAAGATTTCCTTTTTCGTGGCTGATTGATATTCCTGCATGAGTGTGTGTGTGTGTGTGTGTGTGTGTGTGTGTAATCTCACATCTTTATCCATCGTTTTGTATGTTAATGTTTTGGCTAGTGAAGGTCAGATATCTCTTTGAGACAGTGACTTCATTTCCTATGGATGTGCACCCAGAAGGGAGACTGCGAGATCATAAGGCAGCTGTCCTGTTAATTGTTTGAAGACTCTTCATACTGTTTTCCACAGCAGCTGCAACAGTTTGCATTCCACCAATGAAGAGTGCCCAAGGGTCGCTACTTCTCCACAACCCGGCCAGCATTTATCCCTTTCTGGTAACAGCCATTCTAACAGATATAAGGTGAGAAAGATCTCATTGTGGTTTTGGTTTGCATTTTCCTGATGATAAGTGAGGTTGAGCACCTTTTCATGGACTTACTGGCCATTCCAATGTCTTCTTTGAAAACAGGGAGGCTTTTGCCCGTTTTAGTCGGATTGTTTTCGCTTCGTCGTTGCCGTCGAGCTGTATATTTATGTCTTTGGGGCACCAAGCCCTTGTCAGAGACGGGGTGTGCGAACATCTTCTCTCATTCCGTAGGCTGCCTTTTCATTCTGTGTATCGTTTCCTCAGTTCGATGTGGTACCTCCCGTCCTTGGTGCCTCTGTTGTGGGTGCTCTTGCTGTCGCATCCAGAGAACATCAGGGAAGCTGGACAGGAGGTCCGGGTGACGGCCGGGACTAATCCAAGTTCATCGTGGGGGTCTCCTGGGCCACCAGGACCCCGTCTGCTGAGGGGCACACCCCCGCCCCCTGCTGGGGACCCCGTTCTCCCCGCAGCCCCCAGGCAGGTGGGCCGGACAGCGGGCGGCCTCCCTGTCCCTGGCAGGCTCGTCTGGCGGGGGGGGCGGGGGGTTGGCCAAGTCAGGGTGGGGGCCGGCTGGGCTCCCAGCAAGGCTGCCCTTCCAAGCTGGGTGGGGCCTGGTCCCCGAGCAGTGTAACTCGGCTGCCCTCCCTGCCCCGTCTGCCGCCCTGTCCTTCTGGACACCCGGGTGTGGCTCCCTCCGCTGGGGACGGATGTACGGGTCGTCTGCACCTTACACAACACAAGTGGATCATCTCCCGCTTCCCGCGCTGGGGACCTCGTGTGGGTACACGTCCTCTGCTCAGCTCGCAGGGCTGCGGTCCCTGTGTCAGGGCCGCGCTCCTTCCTGCAGCCCCGGAGGCTGTCAAGGTCGTGGTGGAGGCCAGAGGAGTCCGGTCTCCGCTTTTCTGTGGGCTGCGGGCTGAGGACCGCTGTGGGCTCCCGGAGGCGGCTACGGACTCTGCCACGTGGCTTCTGTGGGCAGCTCACAACAGCCCTGTTTGCTTCTTTCAGGCCGCAGGGGGTGTTTCTGGTTCCTCGCCTTCTACAAAGGCCCCCTGGGTAGGTCAGATGCCCCCAGGGGTGTGCACGCCAGGGCAGGACCTTGGGGTCCCTGAGAATCCTCAGTGGGGGGAAGACAGTCCAGAAGAGGGAAGAGACTGGGGATGAGGACGGCCCCCAAGAAAGAAACGGAGGCCGGGGATGCTCGTCCCTCTGAGCCTCGTGGCCTCGGAACCAGTCTCTGCCCCTCCCCCGACCCTGGGGTCCCAGCCCAGGGGAGAGGTGGGGCTGCCAGAACGGCTTTCCTGAAATGCAGCACTGACCGGGCCACCCTCGGTGTCTTCCAGAAGATGGCCAGACCCCTGACCTCAGCAGACGGGCCCCGGGCCACTCCCAGGAGCTGGCATCCGCATGTGGCCACAGGTCTCGGCCGCCGGCGCTCTCTGGGCCGTGGGTGAGGCGGGGTGTTAGCAGGTTCTTCACTTGCACAGACTTGACCAGCATCCCGTTCCCTGCTCAGGGGGCACACTGGAGGCTTTGCACCCCCCCCCCATGCACGGGAGACCGCGGTGTCCCCCGCCAGGCCCCCTCCCGCAGCCCTGTTGACCGGGAAATGTCCGGGAAGGCTCTCTCAGCCAGAGGTCGCCAGGCCGCCTGCTTCCCCCAGTCACAGCCTCAGCTCCGCGGGGGACACCCCGTGCCCACCCCCGGGTCCCCTGGACCGGCCGAGGCTGGCCCCGCCAGGACACTCTCAGGGGGCCTTCAGCCTCCGTTCAGGCCAGACCCCTCCCAGTGCACGTCCAGCGTGCCAGCCTCTGGTGCCGGGGCCCTAACCGGCCTCAAAGCCAGCAGGCCTCTTCCACTGTGAGAAGGACGAGGCGAGGGGGTGCGTGAATCCAGCCCAGGCGGCTCCTCTCTGCTGCCTCGGGGGGAGGGTGGTGTGGTGCGGGTGCAGACAGGGGTTTTTTGTCAGGACAGGAGGGGTTCTTCCTCCCTCCCCCGGAGAACGGCTTCGACCCTGGGTCAGAGGCCGGCACTCAGGCCAGGACACAGGGTTCATGTGGCACCTGTGCCCCCGGTGGAGACCCGGCAGGGCTGAAGCCACGTCCACGGCAGGCCGTTCCCAACGGCCCACGGGTGGGAACGACGCAGACGATGTGTAAACAGACGGGGATGCCTCCTTGCGCTGGGGTCGTTTTCCCGGTGAAAGGAATGTGGGGTCGACACGCTGGGACGCGGATTGAAGACGTTACGGTCCGTGGAAGAAGCCGGTCACGAAAGACCACAGACTAAGTGGCTCCTTGAAGGTGAAGTGTGGGGAACAGGCAGGTCTGTAGAGACGGAACGTGGGTTAGTGGCTGCGAGGACAGGGGTGTGAGGGGAGTGACAGCAAAGAGAGAAGGGGTTTCTCTCGGGGGTAAAATTAGACTGTGGCGGAGGTCTGGTCGCACAACTCTGTAAATATACCAAAAACTGTCTCGCCTGTAGTTTAAAAGAAACAGCAGAGCCCTATTCTGCAGACAAGAAAGCTGCGGCTCAGAGGGGCTGCGAGAAAGCCGTCTTACCCTCTGCGGACGCTTGGGAAGGGCCACACCGGCTTCGGCCGCCCACTCAGGAAGCACGTGACGGGCCTGGGTCACATCAAGCCCCAGAGCCCCACTCTCTGGGCAGGCAGGGTGCGCCAGAGGACACAGGGAGGCACAGGCATGGCATGGGGACCCTGGACCAACCCCGGCCACAGCTGCCCTGCCTGTGCGTCTTCTCCTTGTTAAGGCGTCACGGAGACAGTGCCCTTCCAGGCACCGGGGACCCACCAGGTGGAAAAAAAAAAAAACCCTAAAAGATGGAGCCAGAATCTCCCAGGACACTTCGTGCCAAGGCCTCTGATTTTTTCTATTTCATTTGCTCACTTTTAGGCAAATGGGCAGGATGCCGTGGGATCCCCAGCCGGGGGCTGACCTCACCTTGTCGCAGTTACAAGCCCAGGGGGGCTGTGGCTCCGGGCTCCCCCCTTGCTGCAGCCGCAGGACGAGGGGCTGACGGCTCCCAGCTCTGGTAACGGAGGTTCCTCCGGAGACGGTCAAATCCCGCCACGGGCTGAACGAAGCCACTGAATCCCGGGGCTGGACAGCGAGCCCCGTGCCATGAGAGATGGCTCCCCGACAGCCCTGGGGGCCTGCCTGCACCTAGACAGACGGACAGACAGACGGCCACACCTCGGCTCCCCGGAGACACGGAGACGAGCCACTTCCCGCTGTCGCCGCAGGTGCCCCAGGCCTGGGCAGGTGCCCTGGAGCCTCTGTCCTGTTTGTCTGCCACGGGAAGGCTGGAGGATTGGAGCCCTGAGCACGGAAGGCAGAGGTGTGCCGGGCTGCACAGCAGGAGCCCCGGGAGCGGGGTTCCCACCGCACTTCCGCAGCCCCAGGCCCAACAGGGAATCAGAGAAGACGGGCGCAGGAGGGAAGTGTGGGGGTTGGGAGGGGACCAGGGCACTCCCCAAGCCTATGCTCCCCCCTCGCGGGTGTTCAAGAGACCGCCCCAGGGGTGGGCAGGAGTGGGGGACCCCAGGGCCCAGAACAGGTGCCAGGAGAGGGGCCAAGACAGATGGGGCAGGTGGTAAAGGCGGCCACAGGCAGAGCTTCGCAGGCCAAACGGAGTGGACCCCCGACCACGGGTATATTTAGAATTCCTTCTCCGAAGGGTCCAGGGCCTTCCCTCTGCCCCCAGCGAGCGCTCAGCCGGAGAGGGGTACGCCGACCCGGGTGGATGGCCCCCATTCACGGGGTCCTCCCCGGGCTCCCCACCACCACACGGGAGCTTCTGTCTGGTGAAGAGGGAGCCGGGCGAGACTCCACGAGAGCGTGGACCCCCTGTCTGCCCCTCCTTCCTCCTCTCCTGCCCGGCACTGCCCCCTCCAAGTCTCCCTGCCCTGTCTTCTCCCGGGGAAGCCCCGTGCGTGCTCAGTCCTCAGCACGCAGGCCTGGGTCCTCCTCCTGGGGCAGCCACGGAAGACTTCAGGCGGCCTCGACACGCTACCCCCTCCCGGGTCTGAGTTTCTGCCTCTATAAAACGAGGCAGGTGGACCAGAACTCCCCAGGTCCTGCAGGGGTCCCCCAGCTGAGGAAAAGAGAGCCTCCTTGGCACGTCATGGAGGACATCCCGAGGCCAGAGAAGCCTTCTGGCAGGGCCTCGAGGCCTTCCTGGAGGAGGCCTGTAGGCCTGTCACCACGATAGGAGAGGGCCAGTGGGGAGTGACCCGGGAGCCCCAGGATGTGGACACATCCTGCTCTCCATGGCCTGCCAGGTGTGGTTTGTCTGGCCGAGTCGTGACGCCCCACCGCCCTTACGTGTTCCTATCCGGCCCCACGGCAGAATCAGCCTCTCCGCGCCGATGGACCCGGCACGACCCATAAGTGAGGAAGGCCTCCTACCTCTTTTAACGTGGGCGCTCCTGGGGACCCAGGGTGCCACACACTTACGTGTTAGACGTGTTTAATGATCAGCCAGTACCATAATTGGGTATAAAAATCTCACTGTGCCGTCATAAAATAACATGGAACGAATAATAAAGTATCATAGTTATAAAGTCATCAAAATGTAATAAAATGGTGTTATTACAAAGGCTTAAAATTTAACGATGGTTTTTTAGTGTGCCACTTATTATATAATTAAAGTTACAAAATAGGATAGAGTAATTAAAATAGAGAGTTGAGGCTTTGTGGGGGGTCCCACCTCCCCTCAGTGGGGGTAGGGAGAAACGATCCGGCCTCCCAGGGGCTGAGGCCTCAGCCGGGGGTCCGCCTGGGTCGGGGCTGACCTTCTGCTCATGGGAGGTGGGGGGCTTGGGGCTCGCAAGGCCCACCTGTACCCCCTCAAGCACGCTTGGACTTTCCCCTGCCGGCACCCACATTTCTTTGCCAAATGCCCCGAAACCTGTCCAGGCTGTGCTGGACATGGGGCCCACAGGCGACCAGATCTGGTCCCAGGTTCGGGTGAACCACAGGCAGGATGTGATGTGTCAAGGATGTGACAATCAGCAAATGTCCCTACCCAGCCCGGGGTTGGGAGAGGGGTGGAGGAAGGTGGCTGGCAGAGGGGTGACGTGTGCGGGGCCCAGGGGAGCAAGTTCGATGGCCTCCGAGTCCTTCCACAAGGCGGAGCCGTGGAGCCTTCAGCTGAAAAACGGTGGGTTCACTTCCCGCTGAGAGAACTGTCCTGTGCACTCTGCCAGTCCTCATCCCTGATCAGGGGGAGCCTCAGCCCAGGACGGGAGGGTGGGGGGAGGCCAGCCCCCCGGACAGGGCCCCGGGCCAGCACCCACAAAGGTGCCCTCGGGCCCGGGAGCCGGCGCTGGGCACCCGCCACTTTAGGCCCGGGTAGGCGAGCGTGGGCTCTCCAGGAAGAAGGGGCCTGTCGCCTCACTGTAGATCATCCTTAAAAAAGAAACCAGAGACACCCCGGGTGCCTCCCTGTGGCCCCATAAATCTGGAGAGGAGGGCGCTGCGCTCAGAGAACACAGGCTTTTGAATTTTAAATGGCCAATTTGGTCAATGAATCAATTTCGCAGGGCTGAGGCGAGCGTGCGGATGAAAGCAGTTTTAAGACCTATTTGAAGCGGTGAGGGCCTCTTTGTTCACGCTTTTCTCACACTGCCATCCTCTAATATTTCATCTGTATTCATTTTTATGGCTTTCCAAATTATAGATGTCAGCTAAAAACTGAAAAAGAGAGGTGCAGGGAGGAGGAGGAGGGGACTCGCTGCTCCTAGAAGAGAAGCTGAGTTTGGCTTGACTCACCGCCGATTCCTGTGTATCCAGCCAGGCTCCCTCATCCACTTGGGAGCCTTGCGTGGCCTGGGGTGGAGAACGAGGCAGACGTGCCCCTCGGCAGGGTTCGCGTCCTCGGGGTAACAGAGAGAGCCCCTAGGAGCTGGCAGGACAGAGACCCTGGTGCCCAGGGCAGCACAGGCTCTGGCCGCCGGCTCTTGTCAACAGCCCTTCCTCTGTGTCCGAACAGCACCCCACGGTTACGGCTCCCATCCCCGGGAACTCGTGTTCTGCCGATTCTGAACCCTTCTGACCCAACTGGCTGAAAATTAATAGGCGCGTCACCTTTGAAAAAGAGGGTTTGCTCTACAATTCACAGTGTGAAGAGATCCCAAATACTGGAAGCCGTAAATACTTGAAAGTCAGCAAAGTTTCTCTGGGAAGGGCCAGGCCTTTGTGGGCCGTGGCATCCTGGTGGCCACCACTCAGCTGGGGTGTGGGGGTGCGAAGGCAGCCACAGACCATGCACAGCCTACGAGGTGGCTGCAAGCAGAGCTCATTCCCAGAAGCAGGCCAGCAGGCCGCAGGTTGCCAACTCCTGCTCTAAGCGCCAACGTGAACCCACTGGTTTTTCTGCCGTGTCCAATCCCGTCCCGTGAGATGCTCACTCCAGATACTTTCCATCTCTCTCATAATTTACATTTGGAATTCTTGTGTCTTATTTCTTTCCTCACTCTGGTCGTGTTTTTCTTTAAATCCTTGAGCATATGGAACATATTTATAACTGGTGTTTTTATATCCTTTTCCACCATTTCTGTCATTTCTGGGTCTGCCTCTATGAACTGATTTTTCTCCTGTTCGTGGGTCACATCTCCCTATGCCTTTGCCTGTCTAGTGATTTTTGATCGGATGCTGGACATCACCTTGGATTTTGCTCATGGAGAGCTAGATTCCATTCCCTTCCTTTAACGAATATGGGCTTCATTCTGGCAAGCAGTTTGGTCTTGGATAACTTAGATAAGCTTCGTCCTTTGGTCCTTTGGAGGCTTGTTTGGATGCTTTGGAGACAGGTCTCGGGTAGCCCTTTCCCCAGGATCAGTTCAGCCCACTACAAAGGCAAGGCTTTTGTGGTGTCCCTACTGAATGAGTTCTTTCCACACCAGCTGGTGGAAACACAGATGGTCCAGGCCTGTGGGAGCTCTGAAAATTGTTCACCTTGTGGCATTCTGATCATTGTCACTTCTGCAAAGTTGCTCTTAGAGTTCACACTCCATGCACGGGACAACCGTAGTCAGGCCAAGACCCATGGGAGCCCCTGTGCAGAATTCTGGAGCCCTTTCTCTGCCTATCTCACTCTTCTCTGGGTTTCTTCTCTGCAAACTTGAGACATCTCAGCTTCCCAGGTATGACTCAGGGAGCACACCAGGTCCTGTGCAGGTCCCTCCTCCCTGCCCTGCATCTGGAAACCATCTTCAGAGCACGGGAGGGCTCACTCCGTGAGTTAGGGATCCCAGTTCCATGCTGCCCACTGTCTAATGTCTGAAAACAATTGTTTATATTTTGTGTCTAGTTTTCGGGGTGTTTAAGGCAGGAGCGTAAGTCAGGATGCTGCAGTAGAGACACCATCTGTTTTTTGACATTTTTTTTTTATCGTGAGAAAATATATATGACATACAATCTACCCTTCTGGCCCATTTTAAGGGTGCATTTAGGGGGCATTAAGTACATTCACATCATTGTGCAACTGTCACCACCACCCATTTCCTGAACCATTTTTATCTCCCTAAACTGAAACTCTGTTCCGTGAACCCTCACCCCTACCCACCTCCCTAGCCCCTGGCGCCTCCCCCCCCCATCCGACTTTCTGTCTCTGAATTTGACTCCTCTCACGGAAGTGGGATTTCATATAAGTGGAATCAAAGCACCGGTCATTTCTTGGAGGACGGCTTATTTCACTCAGCGTAATGTTCTCAAGGGTCGTTCGTGTTATAGCACGTCGTGAACTGTCCTTCCTTTCTGAGGCTAAATAAGACTCCATCGTATTATCTATCGCGTTTGCTTATCCACTCATCCACTGACGGACACTTGGCGGCCTCCACGGCCTGGCCTTCGTGAAGAATGCCGCTCTGAACGTGGGTGTGCAAAACATCGCTTTGACATCCTGCTCCCAGTTCTTCGGGTGCCTATGGGAAGGGGTCACCCGGTAATTTTTAACACTCGAGAAGTGCTCACGTCTGGCAGCTCGCTTTACTACTTTAACCATAATTCTGGTGAGTTTGGCGGCATCAGGGTTTAGGCTGGACCTCAGCTCACAAGCCTCTGGCTCACGTCTTTTGCTGTTCAGCAGGAGAGAGGGAGATCCCGAGGGTGGCAGGGCGAGGCACTCAGCAGCCAGTGGGAAAACAGGACCAAGGCAGGCCACGTGCCCCCCGGAACCACTCTCAGTGCTGCCCGCCCACGCACTTCCCAAGCCTGGGCGCACACGCTCACACACAGCAACACCCCCGCCCTTCGTGTCTCCAGGCCACGTGGCTGCTTCTGGAGAAGCTCTGTCCACTTCCACGCTCCCAACGGCACCGTGGTGCTGGGCCCAGACCCCCGTGCAGTCCCGTCCCTCTTTGGGGCCACCGGAGGGGGTCTGAAGTGCTGACCCTCCAAGCCGAGGCTTCTGAGCAAGCCGCCCCTCGGCACAGCCGGGGACACCGCGTGCTTTCCTTCCTGTGTCCCGAGGACCAAGGCAGGGCTACACAGAGGAGTGACCTCGCATCGCCAAGCCAGCCTGGGCTCTGCGTCCCAGCAGCCGCTGTCAGTCAGCGAGATCCCCGCACACAACATGAGGCATGTTCGGGAGGCAGAGGACCCACAGACAGGAAGGTCATCCGGGGCCCGGTGACGGCCGGAGAAGCATTCGTTCACTTGCTCACTCACTCACCCGCTCCCTTGGGGCTTCTTGGCTGGCTGGCTGCCCCGAGTCATGCTGGGTCCTGGGGGCTGCCACGCCCTCCTTCCATGAGCCCCTAAGGTAGGACTCCCACCCCCCCCCCCCGCACGGGGCCCAGCTGTCCCATTTGCCCAGCACCCAGGGGTTTCCCGGAATACGAGGCTTTGCCAAAGCCAGGAAAGTCCCAAGCGAACGGGGACGTTTGTCCCCTACTCCGGTGTGGCCAGCTCAAAGACGGCCACATCCTGATCCCTGGAGTCTGTGAATGCGGGACGCTTCGTGGTGGAAGAGCTGAGCGGGGACGAGTAAGTTAAGGGCCTTGCGATGGGGCATCAGGTGGGCCCTCAACGCCGTCCCAGGGGCCCTGGTGAGAGAGGCCGAGGAACATAGACAAACCGCCGGGGCCACGCTCCGGTCGGCCGCTCAAAGTCCGCCTCCCCGCCTAGAAAATGGGGATGAACGATACGAATGCCGAACCCCGGCGCTGCTGTGAGGCCGCCAGGCGAGCAGCCCTCCCCCCGGCTCCGCCACCCGTCCCTGCTGCTCCGTCGGGAAGGTGTCGGGACGGGCGCCCAGCCTGCCAGCCCCGCGGAGCCCATCTACCGCCCCTGGGCCACGTGCCCCCTCCCCCAAGCCACAAATCGATCTCAGAACCCCCCCTCCCCAACCAGTGGGCTGCACGGGCCCAGGCAGCGCTCGCCACCCACTCCCGCTGAAAAGGAGAGACAGAAGAGGAAGCATTTCTGTGCGGCGACGCGCTGTGGTCGCTGTAATTTCTCCAGACAATTTCTGTATCAAAACGCAATAGCCGCCCCCGCCCCCGCCGGCAAAGGGAAGGAGGCTCCCCGAGAGCACTCAGGACCCCGGCCTGCCCCTGGCCCCCAGCCCTCAGCACGGCCAGCCTGCGGCCAGGGAGGCCCATGAGTGCCCCGACGCTGCCCCCTCTTGCCTTCGGACGAGGCTCCGGGTCCTGCCAGAGACCCTGACACAGGGCAGGGCAGGAGAGGGGGGCCTGAGGGCCACGGCCCACCCCCCACCCCCACAGTTACACCTGCAAGATCAGGCCTCCACGGGGGACACAAGGAGGCAGGACGCGAGTTTCTGAGCAGACTGGCCACCCCCACCCCTCCCCCCCCGCAGCACTCCCTGTGCCCCCTTCCTCTGCCCTCTCCCTGGACAGTGTCTCCAGTTGAAGCTTCCTGCCCACGGTCAGTTCTCTGTTCTCATCTGTCAGCCCAGCAGCAGGATTTGATAGGACTTGGGTCCCCCTCCCGCACCCCTTCCCATACCCCCTCCCGCACCCCTCCCATACACGCTCCCCGCACCCGCTCCTGCACCCCCTCCCGCACCCCTTCCCGTACCCCTCCCGCACCCCCTCCCACCCCTCCCGCCCCCGCTCCCCCAACCCCTCCCACAGTCTGGAGTCTCTCTTTGCTCTTGGAGGCATCCCCTCCTCCCAGAAGCTCCCGGTGGGGCAGTCATTCCAAATCCAGACCCATTTCCTCCAGCCCCGGGCTCGGAGCCACCCCTCACACAGGCACCACCACGGTCAAGGTCACACTGGCTGTGTAAGGCCTTTGATGTCAATGGTGGGACGGTGACACCTCATCTAAAAGCAAGAGGAGAGTCCCCAGCTGCTTACTTGACATCTCCCTGCATGGCCGGGGCCCCTCAGTCCACACCCCAGAGACAGACTCTGTGCTTTTCCACCACACCACGTCCCTTCCCTGGGGGCGCCCGCCTCTCCAGGGCTGGGACCCCAAACCTCGGATTGTCCTGGCCCCTCCATACCTCCTCCGTGCACCAGCGAGTGGAGGAAGGAGGCCTTGCCCACGCTGGAAGAATAAGGACAGCAGGGTCTGGGGTCCCCCGGGTCCTTGGGTCAAGGAGAGGACGGTGCAGAGGCCCACCATGTCGGGGGTGAGTGCGTTCCTCCAGATGACCTCCGCATCACAGGCCCCTCCCGGGCCCCATCTGCTCTTGGGGCTGTGCCCACCCGAGAAGGAGGCAGGACATTCTTCTGCCCAGGGCCCGGGTGGTATAAGGGGCTGGGACCAGAACGATTCTGTGACCAGTGCACCCCAACAGCTGAGGAAGTCCCCTTGCCGCTTGGCTCTCAGACCAGAAGCCCCAGATGTCACGCTGACCTCATGCTTCCTTCTCCCTGAAGCTCTGACCAAGTCAGTGGGGAGGTGGGACTTGCCCCCAAGAGCGTGTCCCCGGGTGGCGGGCTCCCGGCTGCCGGTGGGCAGGAAGGAGAGAGCCCACAGTGCAGCTCCTGGGTCTGGGGATGGCTTCACTCCCCACGCTCGGCACCCCCAAGCTTCCCTGTGATGTAATCCGGCATTTAGGGGAGAATAGGGTAAAGGCAATTCTACGACTGCAGTGAAACCAGCAAAGTGACCCTGATGGTTGTTAATGAGTTCCATCCTATCTCCGCAGCTGGGCAGGCAGACCGCAGCCCCACACAGGAGGTCAAGGCGAATGCCACGCAGTCCCTGGCAGACGGGTGGAGCGTCACCACAGTCTCCTAATCTTCTGCTGCAACCGACAGAAGCGATCAGAAGATACCTCACAGGAAATTATTTCCCCTCCTCGTAACCATAGCAACAGATGAGCGCTGGTCTGGCTCAACTTTCCGAGTGAGGGTCTTTGTCAACATGGAACCAGACCCTGAGAGCAAAAGCAGAGACCGTGCCCAGCTCGCTCCCAGACAGGCTGTGGAGGAAGACACGTGTGGAGGGCTGGAGGGTTGTGGGCACAGGGCTGGTGTGGCTAAGATGCCAGTCGTCTCGGAGGGGTCCACGGACTCGGCACGGTGCCCTCAGAGCCCCAGCAGACCTCTGCGTGGGAACTGGGAGGTGGGTTCTAAAATCCATCTCAAAGTGCCACGGGTCCGGGAAAGGAAGAGCCATCTTGGAAAAGACGGGCAGAGCTGGAGTCTGACCCAGCACCACCTGACCCAGGACGTGCCGCAAAGCCACAGACATCAGGGTGGCGAGGCCGTGGGGGACGGGTGGACGTGGCTGGGAACAGGAGAGACTCCACAACCAGACCCACAAATACGAAGCCCGTCGATCTTTGACAAAGGAAAATTTCTTCTGCGTGAATGTGTGAAAAAAAATAAACACCAACCCCTTCCTCACACCGTCTACAAAAATTAGTTCAAGATGGATCATAGATCTCAATATGAAAGACGGACTGGGGAACACCCAGGTGGACACGTGGGAACAAACCTTTGCGACCTCAGAGCTGGCAGATTTTCCTTGGAGAGCACACCAAAGAGACTGGCCGGGGGAAAAAAATGGTAAATGGAATTTCATCAAAATGTAAGACTTCAGATATTCAAGACGTGGGAAAGCAAAAAAAAGAGGCAATCCACAGACCGGAAAGAAGAAATGTATACCCATCTATATACACGTATATACATCCATAGATCTTATATCCAGAACGTATAAAGGATTCTTACGAGGCAACAATAAAAAGGCAAACAACCCAATTAAAGCTGCAAAAGACCTGAGCAGATGCTTCCCAAGAGAATCCAGAAGAATGGCCAATACGAGTGTGAAAAGATGCTCAACATCCTTAGTCATCAGGGAGATGCAAAGCAAAACCTCAAGGAGATGGCATTTTCGCCCAGTGGGTGTGCGGGTGGGTGTGGGGAGGCTTCCACGGGGTCTAAGCGCTCCTGCCGCTGCAGAAACACCTTGGCCGTTTCTCACGTCGTTAAATCTACCCGGCCATCGGACTCCCGGCTCTCAGGTATTTACCCAAAAGAAAGGAAAACATACATCCCCCAAAATACTTGCACAAGGATGCCGACAGCGGCTTCAATCATACTAGTCACAACTGGACACTGCCCGTTCGTGCACCTACAGGAAACAGCATCTTGGTGTGGTTGCGAATGGAATATTAGCCAACCAGGAAAACAAATAACCTCCGTGAGTAGACCTCAAAACATCACGGTGAGTGAAAGAAGCCAGAAACGGAAGGATGCAGGCCGTAGGATTCCATGTACTTCAAGTTGTAGGGGGGGCAAGACCCCGCAGAAGAATCAGGGCGGTGGCTGCCTGTGGGGGGTGGGGGGCGCCACTTCTGGGGCAGCCCGCCTTTGGGAGGCCGAGGCGTGCTGCAGCTTAACGGGGACGTGGGTCACGTGCTCGGTCACACTGGACCCTCGGGTCTCTGCTTTTATTCCATAACAAACAAGGCCACCCCAAAAGAGGATGTGACAACTTCATGGAGGGGCTGCCCATCCCCTGGGACGGGGCCAAGTCCAGGAGCCATACTCTGACCCCACCTGGGCATTCCGGCCTTGAGATTAGCGACCCCGATGGCCCAACGGTGCCCCCAACGGCCCAGCCAGGGTAGCCTTTGTTCTGTGCGCTTGAGTGGTGGCCTTGGGGGTCATCGGGAACCAAGTGTGAATTTAGTGCTGCCACTCAGTGGCACGTGGCCTTAGCCTGGTCCCCTCCGAGCCGCGGTTTCCACCTGTAACCAGGGACCACGGCTCACCTCCCAGTGGCCGGTGCTGGGAGCCGCCACACCCAGCGCCTAGCCCTGCGTCTGGCCTCTGGAGGGCTTCGCGGAGGGCGGTGGCCTGGGGCAAAGCACTCCTTACTCGTCTCCCCCAACACACCCCGTGCTCCCTGCAGGCCTGCTGGGAATCAACCGCTGTCCCCCTGGGAAGGGCCCTGCGCAGCAGGTCTTGCCCCACTTCTGACCTTTTCTAAATGCACAGCCTCTTGAGGCCTCCGGCAGGCGTCTCCCGGAGCCCCTGCTCCTGTGGCATCACCTGTCACCTCCAGCATCTGGACGCCCCGGTGTCCAGGTCTGCCCTCCGCCCCGTGAGTGCTCGCTGCATCTGGGGCTGGCCGGGCCCCTGCTTCAGGGAACCACGGTGACACGCCTCCATGGCAGCAAGCCAGGGGGTGTCCACCCGCCTGCCCGGGCTCCTCCGTGGGCAGCGTGTAAAGGCCCCCGGTCTCCCGGCAGCCGGGCCAGCCGCGCGCCCCCGCCCCTCTCAGCCTGGTGGGCAGCCGGCCCGGGGCCAGATGTGGATGGTGGGCAATTTTCTCCCGAAACAAATGGAGAGAAATTGCTCTAACAGGCAGCAGCCTCAGTTTCAAGCTAATTTGCACATAATACAATCAAATGACTTCCCTTTCCTTTCTGCCCGCTCCCTCTGCATAATGCGACAAATTGCACAAGCTATTTGATTCAGGGGCTCAAGCGTAGGGGCCGATTCTTCTGAATAGTTACGGACAAATGGTGGGGGGCAGCGGGGGAGAGAAGGCAGAGGGTCCCCACAAAGCGTGGGCTGGCTCCGCCGCCGAAGAGGACATTTCAGGGGTCCCCCGAGGCTGCTCCGCAGCCGGGACCCGGGCGTCAGGGGCCCAGAGGGCAAGGCTGCCAGCACATTCCACCACCGTTTCCCCCTGGCGAGCAGAGACCCAGCCGGGAAGGCGGCCGTCCACGTGTCTGGTGCGCAATATGTCCTGTGGGGCTTGCCAGCGGGCTCCTGGCTCTGAGCTGGTGCCTGGCGCCCCCAGCCTCAAGCCCAGCCAAGACTTCGGCTCGTGCTTGTAGTGCCGATCCCGCCGCGTGGTGAGAAAGCGCTGGCCCAGCCGGCACAGGCAGCTGGCACTCCGGTGCCTGCCCGTCGAGGCCGCCAGACCCCGCCAGCTCCGCACGTTCACGGCCCCATCCCCCAGATCCCTCACGCTCCGCCGGGACTCGGGACCCCCCACCGCACGGCGCACGGCCGGGCGCACGGTGGGCACGCATTCGTGCGGCTGGGCTGGGGCTGTCCTCCCGCGTGGACCCACCCTGACGTGCAAGTCGCAGAGAGCAAAGGGGACAGTAAGGATCCACGGAAGGACTTCTATCGTCCAAGGCGCCGCCGTTAAACGCAGGGAATGTTTGTTTTGACGGTATTTATTTTAAAATTACACCAGTGCCATTCCAGGCTATTTCCGTGTGAGTCTCCCAGCCCCGTGCCCTCCCCAGCGGGATTCTTGCTGTGGGTTGGCGAACACCTTCCAGTCTCCCCAGGCATTTTTATACACATGTGCGTGTAAGAACACGCACGCATCGATGAGGGCGGTTACGGGATGGGCCCCACTCGCCCTGTGGTCCTGTGCCTGGTATTTGCACTTAACAGACACTCCATTTAAATGAGCAGAGTCACTTCTAACTTGGGAAATGCCCTACTTCCTAAGGTCCCTGGGGGGGACAGTCTGCTTCCGCGGTGGGCTCGCCAGGGCGACAGGCGGCCTTCGGACCCTGATCGATCGCCCAGAGCACGGGACAGTCCACTGTGTGCAAGGTCCAGGATGGCCCAACCCACCAGTGTCCCCCGAGAGCCGCGGGTGGTGCTCAGGATCAATCACCCACCACCCCAGCCCCAGCCCCAGCAGCAGGTGGCCTGCGGGCAGGAGATACAGAACTGTGTTTCGGGGGCTTTCTGGGGCTCTCTGGGGAGCCGGGGATGTTGAGGGAGAAAGATGAAAGGAAGTCCAAGCCCAGGGCTGGAGGGGGTCTGGGGTCCGGTGCCCCCAAGGACAGCACTGTGGGGGGGGCCAGGGAGGTGGCACGTGGGGTGGGGAAGCCCTGAACGTCAGGTCAATCAGGGGGCCACAGGGACAGAGGGCAGGGACAGGGAGCCTGGCTGGAGCGGCTCCCGCCTCCTCCAGGCCTGCGGTGACGAGGGCTGGAGCACTCTCCCGAGATGGAGACATTCTGGAAGCTGGCATATGCTTGGGGAAAGCGAACGGATTGAAATATCAGCTTGAGAGAGACATAATTAAGAAGGCAGACGTTGCCAAAACATCTACTGTGTTTCAAAGCCAAAAATGTGTGGCTGGGGGACAGTCTGCTTCTCGGTAAGTCTGTCCTCCAAGGCACGTGTTCAGTGAGTGCGTCTGTCCTCAGCGGGCATGGGCGCGCCCTGACAGCCCGCCAGGCTGGTGGGGCGGGGGGCAGTCAAAGGAAACCCTCCAAATCCTCGCTGCTGCTGAGAGCACACACACAGGAGCAGAGGTCCCCCACTGGAGCATGCTCACCAAAGCAAAAGGGGCTCAGGCCAGAAGGACCTGGGGGACGGAATGTTCTGGAAGGCCTTCTGGAGGAGGCATGCAGTTCTGCAGGACAGGAGTATGGGGTAAGCAAATGTTTGGGGGAAGGCAGTGAGAGCAGAGGAGCCCGGCTGTCTGAGGCCAACTACCCCCTCTGAGGGTCCCCTCGGCAGTGCGCTGGGGCAGGGGTCAGGCTCCCCAGGGAAACCCCCAGGGTGGCAGCAAGGTCACCTGGGTTTGGCTGTGCACTGTCTCTACGGCCCCAGGAGCACCGATCTGGGAATTTCAGATGGGTCCTGGGACCACCCAGCCTCTGGTGGCCCCCCAGCCTGCACCCTGCCACCCCAGCGCTCAGAGGGACAGTGCCAGTGGGTGCTTCTGTGGGGCACCCAGAAGCCCAGCAACGCCCGCCCACAGGGGCCGCCTGGCCACGCGCTCCAGGCACCGCTTAAGACCGAGTGACGAAAATATCACTCTCTTGGTGGACAAGGGGTTAATTCAGCCGTGTAATTGCTGGCAACAGCCTTGCGGATGATTTATTGATTTTTTTTTTTAAATAAAAATATGTCACATTCTCCGGTGTGGATCCAGCCCAATTACGGGCACGGGCCAACTGGATGAAAACTTAGGAGTTTATACCAGATGCCGGCCCGGACCCGATGCCAAGCAGCCTCAGCGCGGCCAGGACAGAGCGCTGCTGACTGACGTCTCTCTCGGGCTCACGCGCGCCGTCCTCCAGGCCACAGCGGGCAGTGGCACTGTGCCACACGCCCGGGCACGGGGTGCGGGATGCGCCAAGGCCAAGCGGACGGGGCCTCTGCCCTGCGTGGGCTGGAGGCCGCAGAGGCCGAGGAACACCCGCCAGGAGGCCACTGCCTGTGGCTCATGTGGCGGGGGCAGCGTGGCCCGGGGCCCCGGGAAGCGCGCCCAGACGGGACCTCAGAGGATGAGGACCACTGGACAGGGCGAAGGACAGAGGACGCCACCGAGCGGTGAGCGGAGGCAGAAGCCGGGTGAGTCGGGAAGGGGAAGACGGCCGCGGGTACGGAGCCCACGAGGACAATAGCCAGGGGCTCGGGGGTCCCTGTGGCTGCAGCACGCGGGGTCTTGTGCATTAAGACCCCGGAAGGCTCAAGCAGGAGAGACTCATCCCCAGCTGTGTCAAGAAGCTCCCTCCGGCTGGCACGTCCATCCGCAGAGGAAGCGGCCTGCGGACGTGGACCAGCCACGCGCCAGACTATCACTCGGCCGCGAGAAGGAAGGACATTTGGAGACAGGTTACAATATGCGGATGGGCCTCGAACGCCTGCGTCTGGGTGAAGGAAGTCCGCCTCCCGCATGGTTCCGCTTCTGTGAGACACGTGCACGGAAAAGAGGCTGGAAGAGAGGGGGCGCGGGGCCCCCTCACCCGGTGCTGCTGGCGCTCTGGAGCTAGACGATGGCATCTGCACAACCGTGTCAGCGTCGTGAGTGCGCTCGGCGGGAGGAGGGCGGGGAGGAGGGGTCAAGGGCAGAGTCGGTGGTCCTGGAGGCCAGGAGAAAGGCCGAAGACGGACGCTGGGGACCTTCATGGCGGGAAGCGCGAAGCCCCGCAAAGAAACGAAGGCACAGCTTGAGTGGGGTGGGACCCCAGAGATGGTGGGTCCCTGGAACCAGAGTTTCGTGGGCAGTGGGGGGGGCACCGAGCGAGGTGTGGGGGGGGGTGCAGAGGGCGCGTGTCAGGGGCACCGGGGGCGTGGCGGTGCGGGGAGGACAGCCGAGCACCCCAGCGCGGACCCCGTGGAAAACTAGCTGTCCCCGCCTCCAGAGTCCCCAGGCAGGTGCAGAAGAAACAGCGGCCACCGCGCCCCGCCCTCCTCCCCGGGGGCTGGTCTCCCGCACGCGCCCCACCACCGTCCACGCCGTCCACGCAGACAAAAGTGCGCGCAGGATGGGGGCTCCGTCTTTATTGGGTGGTTGGTTTCAAAAGGGGGCTCACGGTGAGGGGTGTGGAACCACGTGGGGCGGGCCCTCCAATCTGCAGGCCGCTGGGGAAGGGGGGCAGCCCCTCCCCAGAGAACCCCCAGCGGCCCCACGACTTCCCTGCTCTGTCTTGGGGCGGCCCCGGGGTCACTTGGAGCCCCCGCCTCCCGGTGCCCATCCAACCCTGGCTTGTGAGGGGGTCTTCTTCCCACAATCAGAGCCCCTGCACCTCCCGCCCAGCTCACCTCCTGCCAGGTCCCAGCCCCACGGCCTGAGCTGCTCGCCCAGGTCTCTATCAGGGCCTGTAGGCTCCCCCCACTTCTCTCCGGCGTGGCTGCTGCCCGAGGGGGCTCCTCCCCCGCCCCACTCCCACCCTCACCCCCTCACCCCTATCCTATCCTCACCCCACCCCCCCACCCCTGTGGGGACAGGGCTCTTAGTTCCCCCGCAGGGAGGCCAGCTCTTCCCTCCTGGGTAGAAGTCAGGCCCTGCGCCCTGGTCCGAACCCCAGGTTCCAGGTGAGCCCCTTGGGGGCCCCTCCACCCCTGTGGTGGCAGGGGCAGCCCCCCACAGCCCTCCCCTCAAGGACCACAGGTGGCTGACCGCACGCGCACCTGCCCTGGGGCATCCTGGAGGCGAGTAAGTCTTCAGAGCCCCAAACCCGTCTTCAGAAGTTTCTTCTGAAAATCCAGAGGCGCTCAGGGCACCTGGGTGGCCCGGTCGGTTAAGCGGTGGACTCTTGACCTTGGCTCAAGTCCCGATCTTGTGGTTGGGGAGATCCACGGCCTCTGAGCTGAGAGGGCGGAGCCTGCTTGGGATCCTCTCTCTCTCCCTCTCTCTCTCTCTCTCTCAAAATAAGTATTTTTTAAAAAAGAAAAGAAAACCCCCAGGAGCTGTGCTTTACCGCCCACCTGGCGTCTCTGGAACGAATCCCAGCCGGGGTCGGAGCCTTGTGACATCCTGTTCTACGCGGTTTTGAAATCCGCTGTCGTTACTTAATGGACCCGGGGAGCCCCGAGTCGTCACGTGCGGGTTCAGCTACTCTCCGCCTGCAGCTCAGACACGCAGAGACCACCTGGCTTCTTGATGGTCTGGGATGGACGCCAATCCTTCCCGCGAGGACCCCGCTGGGGGTAGGAAACAGCTCATTCCGTCAGCGTCCAGGAGGACCCTCTCACTTGGCTCTTGAGATGAACTGTTTGACTTCCGTAATATCTTTCCGCCCCGCTCCCCTCTGAGCTGGGCTCTGCTGGATGGGGACCCCGTGTTGGAGGGGGGTCACAGGACAGCACCAGGCCTGTGGTCTCCATGGAGCACAGCTTGATTCCTGGTCCAACTTACCGGGAAAGAACAAGAATTGTTCACCACTTCAGAGTCGAAAACTAAGACTCAGAGAGGTTATGTCACATGGAAAGTCTCACACAGGACAGCTGGCCCCTAACGCAATTGCAGCTGGTTCCCAGGCCCCAACAGCGCTGGCCTCCCAAGTGGCCCCCAGCTAAGTTGGCCTGGACTTTCTGTCCCTTCACCCGGACCGTCCCTCGTGTCTGCTGGCCCCGGAGTGGCTCACTCACGATAGGCCTACTGACTCGCTCGGGGGGGGGGAGGGGCAAAATACTAACCAGCATTTGAACACAAGCTGAGAGCTGTCAGTCACCCAGACAACCCCAAACAGTAGCTGGATTTCTGAACCTGGTGTCGGGGAGCCCAAGCTCGGAGGGATCACCGGGGCCATTATTAAAGCATCTCTGCAGCGCATTCCACACCCCAGGCGCCACTCCGAGCCCCCAGCATAAACCGGCTCGTTTGCGTTTTGCTCTGTTTGGCTTCTGCAGACACAAGGGGCTGCCGGTCCCAGGTCCTCCCCCCAGGGGACCTCAGTTTCCCCCTCTGCACAGCAAGGACGAGCACTTCGGGGCCTCCAGACCCCCCAGGCTCCGGCCTCGCCGCGCCGTGGCAGAGCTGGAAGCCTAAGCCTGAGAAGCCACCACGTGGAGACTCTCCGGCTGGAGTGAGCCCTCCGCCTGCTCCCGGGCCCTGCTGCCCGGAGGCTGGGCTGGGAGGGCAGCCCCGGCCGGTGTGGGTGTGCGTGCTGCCCGGCACAGGGCGTCCCAGAACCGGGCTCGGCCAGGCGAGGCCCGGAGCGGGGCTCACACTTAGCCCGGGCCCAGCCTCCACACTGTCTGGAGCACAGAGCCTCAGAGGGACAGACTCCGGGAGCAAGAGAGCAGGGGACGTGACCCCGGCCAGGGAGGGAAGGGCAGAGAAAACCCCTCCTCAGCCGGCACTGCAGCTACAGAGAGCTGAGAAGGTGTGGCCAGGGGTCCTGCGTTTCCGAGGCTGGGAAACAGGATGGAACCGGTTCTGTCGGGTCCCAAGCGGATCTTTTGGGCTAAGTGTCCAAGGGGGAGAGTTTGGGGAGCAGGAGGTGAAGGCCGAGGGGGACGGTAGGGGTCAGGGCTGTTGCCTTCATGAAGACAGTCGCCGGGGTCCCCGAGTCCCCTTCTCTGACCCTCCCCTCCACCCATGCAACCACACAGAGCGCCCGAAGCTTCTCCTGACGCCCCAGGCAAGACCCCAGCTTCGCCCGCCCCTCCCCAGAAAGCTTCCTCGGGACCCTGAGACGACCTCGCCTCCTGAAGCCCGGGGCCAAAGAGGGCATCACGACGTGACCCTGTTCCCTGTCGCGCACATCATGCGTTGCTCCGGCAGGCCACCCACCTGCGGGCCCGCGCCCTAGGGGGTGCCTCCCAGGCACCAGCACGCCGGCAGCTTCCAGAAAGCCCAGCGCAAGCCACCACAGAGCCTCCCCTCTCTGAGTAGCAGCCAGGGGGGTGGGCGGGGCTGGACCTCTCCTAGATCTGCTCCCATCTGGGGACCCGCTGCTCCTGACCCCGTGCGTCCTGCATCCTTCAGGGTCATGCCATGCAGCGGGAGCCCCTTCAGCCAGCGCTTCCTCATGTCAGACCTCCTCCTGTCCTCGGCCGTGTGATTTCTGGCTCCCCACCGCGCCTGGCTGGCAGGGTTGGCCCCGGAGCGGGCCCTGAGGATGCGGCCCCCGAGGCAGGATCACAGACTCCATATGTGGTGCTTCGAGCTGGAGAGCAGCCCACACCCCGCTTCCTGCCCATGGGAAACTGTGCAGACGGCGGGGGCGCGACATGGCCGTCAGCCAGGCCTCCGCGCCTGTGACCATGTGTGCCCCGGCAAGAGGAGAGGACAGCACCCAATTCAACTCGGTCCCGCTCCCGGTCCCGCTCCTGGTCCTGGTCTGAACAGCGGTCTAGGGAGAATCTGCCCCTGCAGCTGCCAGCAGGCGCTGGTGAACATCAAGACGGCATCATGCGGGGCCAGGAAGGGAGGAGGCGCCCCCC
>NW_026057582.1:1146292-1150546 GCF_023721935.1 Panthera uncia | reverse complement strand
ACACAGACGGACACACACGCACACAGATGGACACACAGACAGACACATGGACACACAGACGGACACACACGCACACAGATGGACACACAGACAGACAGATGGACAGACGGACAGACACGGACATACAGGCACACACAGGCCCACAGATGGACACACAGGCACGGACATACAGGCACACAGACGGACAGACAGACACACAGGCACAGACAGACAGACAGACAGACACACAGATGGACAGACGGACACACAGACCCACAGACGAACACACAGACACAGACAGACAGATAGACACACACACAGACACATGGACGCACAGACGGACACACACGCACACAGATGGACACACAGACGGACAGACGGACATACAGACACACAGACAGACACAGACACACACATACAGACACACTCAGACACACAGACAGACACACAGATGGACATACAGACATACAGACACACAGACAGATGGACATATAGACACACAGACAGACACACAGGCACACAGACGGACACACAGACACAGACAGACAGACAGACAGACACATAGATGGACACGCAGAGACAGACAGACAGATAGATACACAGACGGACAGACAGACACAGACAGAGAGACAGATAGACACACAGATGTACACACAGACAGACGGACACACAAACAGATGGACACACAGACAGACAGATAGACACACAGACAGACAGACACACAGACGGACACACGGACACAGACGGACACACAGACATACAGACAGACACACAGACGGATACACAGGCACAGACACACAGACACACACACACACAGACACACAGATGGACATACGGACATACAGACACACAGACAGATGGACATATAGACACACAGACACACAGACAGACACACACAGACACAGAGATGGACACACAGGCAGACACAGACACGCCCATTCAGACACACAGACACGCTCAGACACGCAGAGGGACAGACAGACGCACAGACACACGACACACGCGCTGTGGGGCTGTCGAGGCTGCGCAGGAGCCAATGGCGAAGCTACAACAAGTTGGGCAACGAGATACGCTGAACGTCAGCCCCGAGTGGAAAAACAACTCACGCATCCACGTCGCTGCGCACAAGGGAGTCCGCACACGGTCGGGAAGAAGGGACACGTCTCTCAGCAGCAGAACCCGGTGCCCTCTCCTGGGCGTGGGAGGTGGAAAGGAGCCACTTTCCAGAAGTGACCCCGACCTGACAGCACCCCTCGGCCGGGGCGCGGGCGCCAAGGTCCACAGCCGCGGGGACGCGCGCACCCGGACGTGAGGTGACGGGAAAGGAGTCCCGTCTGCGGCTTCCTCCTAAAATCACACGTGCGAGTCCAGTCGTGACGAAACACGAGACGAGCCCCTCGCGGGGATCTTCCCCCAAACTCCAAAGCAGGCGTCTCAACGCCTCGAGGTCACGGGACACAAGGACGACCCACAGAACTGCCCGCCTAGACGGGCCTAAGGAGACGTGATGAAACGAGACGCGGTGTCCGGGATGTGACCCTGGAACGGACCACAGGCGCGAGGGGGCACAGGGGTCTGCACACGCCGTGGGCCTGACGTAACAACCACGATCGCTACCGCTTCACGCGCTCTGGCCACGCGCCGCCCTCCTGTAAGACGTGAACTCCCGCGTGGGCTGCCTTCACGATTTTTCGGTAAATCTAAACCTGTCCTGAGAGAAGCAGCTTATTTCAAGAAAGCAAACCACAAGATGTGTATGTGCCGGCTGCTGACCTGTGACGCCAGTCGAATCCGGGCTCGCCATTCGCTGGGGGAGGGGCCGGGATCCTGAGGACGCGGGGCTGGACCCCGAGGGAACGGGCAGTCTTGCGCCCCCGCGTCTCTCTGAGACGGCTTTCCCTTGGAAGCGACTCGTCCGGCGTCTGGCGAGGCTCCAACCTCATCCGTCCGCAGCCCCCAGGCCCGAGCGCACCGGCAGGAACCCCCCGTGAGCGCCCCCCAAGCCTTTCCTGCAGCCGTTTTGGGAGCAACTGTGGACGGGCCGGGGGGAGGGGACACTGAGGTCTTTGAGGATCGGTAGACACCGGCCTCGAAATGATGGGAACCCTGGGAACCCAAACACGACCCCAGCCCCCCGGGCCAAAGGGGGACCCGTGGCGGTCAGGTCATCGGTGGTTTCTTCACTTGTGAGACTCCGTCAGACGCCGAGCTGCCCCCCCACCCCACGCTCTGGTTACCTCCCCGGTTCCAGAACGTTGGCATCGGAATGGACGTACTTTGCAGTGGGCAGAATGCAAACCCCATGGCTTCTGGGACCCGCGGATCGGGGGCCATTACAGCGACTCCCTCACTCCCAAGGGCCGAATAGAAATCCTGGAGCCCTCCCGCCTGAGGACAGAAAGCGGGGAGCCATGCCACCTCCCTGGAGGGATGGCGGGAATCGTGGCCAGCCGCCAGGCCTGAAGGCAGAGGGGCGAGGGTGCCCGACGCTGTCCCCCCGGCTCGCCACCCGGGAGGGGGCTGCCGGAAACCCCCCCAGCTCCAGACGCTCCCCACTCTCGACCACGACAGGCACCTGGTTGCCCGCACTGACGGTGTCCCGCTGCCCGTGTCCCGGAACGGCAAGTGGGAAGGACTTTGCGCGTCTCGGGAAGACACAGGCTAACCAGATGATGGTAACTAAACCCCACCAGCGCCAGGGGTCCACCGTGTCAGGGAGGTGGGCGACCCCCCCATATCCGATAATTCGTCACGCGAACCCCCCCCCCCTTTCCAAACTGCTGAGCCACGGCGGGCCCGGGGGCACCTCCGTCCCAGCGCTGGGTCCTGAGTCCTCTCCTTCCGGGCTCCGTGTCTTTCCCGAGGACCCTCTCACTTCCCTAGGGAAGGAAGCCTGATGCCAAATTTGTCTGAAAATGTGTTTTATCACCTGCATTCTCGAAGCGTGTTCTCCTGGAAAGAATTCCATATTTTGAGTTGTTTTTTCTCGGTTTTTCTAAGATAACAGAATTGTCTTCTGGGCTCCCGAGTCTCTGAGGAGAAGCCAGTGGCGTTTCTGTTGCCCTTGAGAAGGTAGTCCCTTCTGGCCTTAGGGGTTTCCTCCTTGTCTTTTGTTTTCCACATTTTCATATAATGAGCCTGAGGGGCCCCTGGGGGGCTGGGGGGGGGCGGGGCTCAGAGAGCTGAGCTCGATTTCCGCTCCAGTCTTGCTCTCATGGTTTGTGAGTTCGAGCCCCACATCGGGCTCTGTGCTGACAGTGCAGAGCCTGCTTGGGATTGTCTCGCTCTCGCTCTCTGGCTCTCGCTCTCTGCCCCTCCCCTGCTCATGCCCATCCTAGCTCGCCCTCTCTCTCTCTCTCTCTCTCTCTCTCTCTCGGTCTAAATAGATAAAGTAGATACATAAGGAGCCTGGAGCATTGCTGGCTGGGTGTTTCCGGCTGGTCTGGCAGCGTCTCTTGTATCTGCAGCTGGAAACCGTAGTGGGTTCCCTGCAATTGAACTCGAAATCCGTTGCCCCGCGGCCCCCAGGCTCTGGCTTTCAAGGAAAAGCTCACAGGAAGGCGGCAGAAACAGGAACGCATCAGCAGGCCAGGGCCAGGGCTGGGGAGCGGGGCTGAGTGTCATCCCACCCCAGGGCCATCCCGGGGCCCAGACAAAATGGGGCGTCCCCCGGGTCAGCTCCAGAGGAGGGCTGGGCCACCGTGCTTCGTCTCCTTGGGGGCAGTTGAGGCCTGTGGCCCAGGCGAGAGGGGTCCCAGCCCCCAGCTAGGCCTTCTCCTTCCCTCCCTGGCTGTGGAGCCCTGTCCCTTTGAAGCATCTGGCCTGCAGCTGTCCTGGTCCCAGGGTCAGGTTCAGCACCTGGTTCTCTTTCCCCTCCAGTGGCCAAGACCCTGCCTTTCTGAGGACTCGGGGCCTGTGCTCACAGCCCCTGCCCCCCACCCCTGCTCCCTCCATGAGTGTGCTTCAGAGGTGACGTCTGGCCTTGGAGGGCCAGGGGTCGCAGCAGGGGCAGGGGGTCCCTGAGCCCATCACTGGGAGCAGAGATACTTAAATGGGCAGAACAGACTCTGAGACCCAGGTGTGAATTCTGCCCTCCCTCCTCCTCCCTCCCTCGTCTCCTCTCCCCTCCTCCTCTCCCCTCCTCCTCTCCCCTCCTCCTCCCCCCTCCTCCCCCCTCCCTCCTCTTCCCCCTTCCCCCTCTTCCCCCCTCCTTTTCCCCCCTCCTCCCCCCTCCTTCCCCCTCCCCCCTCTTCCCCCCTCCCCCCTGTTCCCCCC
>NW_026057582.1:1141944-1146192 GCF_023721935.1 Panthera uncia | reverse complement strand
CCTCCCTCCCCCCTGTCCCCCCCTCCTTTTCCCCCCTCTTCCCCCCTCCTTCCCCCTCCCCCTCTTCCCCCCTCCTCCTCCTCCCTCCTCCCCCCTCCTCAGTCCTGCTCATGGCTTCAGGCACAGCAGCCTGGACCGGGCTCGACTTGCACAGAGACACATAACCACCTGCTGGACTGCCAGCTGGACGTTCTCCCTGAACCACAGCGAATTAGAACAAAGGTCCTGTGGTCACACGTGGCCCCGGAAATGAATGCGCAGCATCCTGAAGCCACCATGTGCCCAAAGGACAGGCAGTCCGGGGTCCCCCCAGCCTACCCGAGGCCCCGCGAGACCAGAAGAACCACCTTTCACTCCCTGTCGCAGGCCCTGCGTGGCTCTGGGCCCTGAGCCCGGGCCCCTCCCAGCCACCGCTGCCCACAGGTCCAGGTGGGCCCCTCACGGGCTGTTTGGCTCCCCAGCGCGGGCTGCTGCTGTGGGCGGAGAGAGGACAGATGTGCCCTCTGGGTGAGCTGTAACAGCCCGGAGACTCTGCACGGAGCCCCCAGGCCAGCCCCGAGCCCCGTTTGCCCCGAGGGGCCTCCCCAGGGACACAGGGCCAGGGGGATGAGCCTTGAAACACAGAGAGGTCCTACCATTCCTTTCCCGGACTTCCCTAGAATCCAGGAGCCCTCTGTCCCCTGTCCTCGGCTCCTCGAGGGCCAGGGCGCGTGGGAGCAGACACAGGCCGGCCTCAGCAGGGCGCCCACTGCGGCAACACACCCAGCATCCCGCTGGCTCCGGCCGGCGCGGCACCCGGGACCCCCGCAAGCCCCCGTGTGCAGGAAACCCCACTGGACGAGGCAGCGGTGACGGGTCTGGAGCCCAGCCTCTGTGCTCCCGTGGGACGCACTTCTCACCCCGCGGCCTCCTCCCCACACTGGCCCCCTCTCCTCTCTCATCCCCGCTCCACCCTCCAGGGCTGCTGGGCCAGAAACTGAAGGCATCACAGTCCCTCGTTTGCGTGGGCCTGGTGGAGGGGCTCGAAAGAGACGCGGCCGGGCCCTGCGCCTGTCCCCAGGGGCTCCGGTGGTCATCCCCCATCATCTGCCGGGCTCTCTGATCGGCTGGGCCTGGGAGGCTCAGCCCAGTGGTCCCAGGGCCCACCGGCTCAAAAGTTCCGCTGGGGTCTGCAGGGGGCAGCCGGGACCACGGGGCTGGCCGGCTGTCTCCGGGTCAGGGCCCTGCATCAGCCCGGTGGCCCCACGTTGCTAGTCTGGTCACAGCTCCCCCAGATCACTTCCTGGTGAGGCCAGCTCTGATTCTCAGCCCTCCTCGGGGAGCGAGACCAGGAAAACACCGACACTTGCTCCTCTCCCTGGGACTGTCGTGGACGGAGACCCTGTGCCAGCCGTGGCTTGTCCACTCGCAGCTCAGGGACAGCAAACAAGTCACTGGTGGCTCTGAGCCCCGGTTACCGGTCTCCCCGCTGCCACAGACGGGCCGCCGCTGCGGGGAGGGGGTAACAGAGATGTGATCCAGAGGGCCGCTCGCGTAGGGGGGTATCGTTACCTGTGAGAAGGGCCTCCCGACCCCTGTCCTGTGATCCGGGCCCCGGGGAGAGCCGGACACCGTCTGCCGTGGCCCTCAGCGGGTCCCGCCTGTGGCCCCGGCACGTGACCCTCCTGTTACCCTCGTGCCTCTGCACCCACGGGACGTGGGGCTCAAAGGAGGCCGGGGGGCCCAGAGGTTCAGAGGTGCCCAGTCGAGGCCCCGCCTCCTCGCGGACCCTCGAGGCCCTTCCCGGGGCTCACTCCGCAGAGCCGGCTGGAGGCGAGGAAACGAGGGCTGTGCCCCAACAACGACGACACGGACGCTCAGATGGCTCCCAGCTGCTGGTTCACAGCGGCTGAGTCCACAGAAAACAAACACAGGCTCCAGAGCCTCGTGGCACCTCGTGGCGGCCGAAGCCCATGATGCCACGTGCTCTGCGCCCCACCCCCACCCCCGCTGTGCACACAGCCACCTTCACGCCACACCGGCTGTGACCCTACATGGCCCGCCGTCACCCTCAGAGCCCAGAGGGCAGGGCCTGGGGCACGTAGCGTCGCTCTGCACCGACAGCGTCACAAGTGGCCACGGACCGAGGGCTTCGGACAACAGAGATGTGTCCCCCGGTTCTGGAGGCCAGGGGTCTGACATCAAGGTGTCGGCAGGACACGGCTCCCTCCAGAGGCTCCAGGGGACGGTCCATTCTGCCCCTTCCGGCTCCTGGATCCTCCCAGACACTGCCTCCACCTTCACACGGGCCCCTCGGTCTGTCTCTCCCCCATACGCTGCAAGGACACCTGTCATTGGATTTGGGACCCATCCAGGTAATCCAGGATGGTCTGCTCGTCTTAAGTGCCGGGGAGCCAGGAGGACCAAATCCCCCTCAAAACCTGGGACCCAGGGGTGGGAGAGGAGCAGAAGCAGGCGTGAGAAGCCGTGGGTGGGGTGGGCGCCTCCAGACAGGGCTCTCCTCCCACGTGGAGAACTGCACCTTCTTGTCCCCCTGCGCTGGCCTCCCAGCCGTGCCCACCCCCCCCCCCCAGGCTCTGCTTCATCCTGGGGACCCACGTGGGCCCCTGGGCTCTGGTCCAGGATGATGGCAATGTCCAGCCGTGGCCAGGACGATGACAGATGACAGGGGGCAGACACACACTGGTCGAGGGACCGAGGATGCCCCGTGCTGCCCCTCAGAGCAGCCCCCCAGGGACTCTGCCATCACCTGGGGCCAAACCCATGGGTCTCTGTCCCTTCCCGTGCCCAGTTGCCACAGCCCCCGGTCTCTGACGGGCTCACACCCAACAGTGACTCAGACCCAAAATGAGAGCATTTAAAAGTTTAAAATATGACCCACACATGGGTGACCCCCTCAGTGGAGCATCTGACTCTTGGCCTCGGCTCAGGTCACGATCTCACGGTTCGTGGGTTTGAGCTCCACGTCAGGCCTGAGGAAATCACAGAAAATAAGATAAAAACAAGCACAACATAAAAATAACTAGGAGAAGAGGTGCAGAGTTCGGATGGAGGGGACCCACCACGTGCATAACCGATGTTTCTGAGGAAGACAGGAAAAACCAGTCTAGGGTGCCACAAAGTCTGTGTTTCTGACCTTAAAATGGAACCAGAGGTTCACAAAGAGCTCACGTCCCGGGCGGGAGGCTGACACGATAGCAAGACATCCACCACCAGTAGGGGATGTCAAGGGTCGGGTGGTGACGGCAGGACCGTCACTTACTATCTGAAGACGGGTCTACAACGTGTGGCCCAAGGAGTCTGTGCCAGTTGGTCTGTCTGCAGGGGCGCAGGGGCGCAGGGGGCGGGCACGCGAGAACCCGGAGGCGGCCCCTGCGTGGTCATCGGGACGCCCCTCGCTCTCCAAAGCGCTCTCGTGCGGGCGGGAAGAGGTGCGGTCCAGGACAGCAGCCAGAGTGTGGAATATGATGGTGTGTTAGGTAAACATGTCCCAGAAAGTTATGAAGCGGTGACCACGCTGAGGTCGCGTAGACCAATAAATCCCCCGTTCTCAGGAATCACGCGGAATCATCTAAAAAAGGGTCACCCTTGGGGCACCTGCGTGGCTCAGCCCGTTGAGCGTCCGACTTCGGCTCAGGTCATGATCTCACAGTCCGTGAGTTCGAGCCCTGCATCGGGCTCTGTGCTGATGGCTCGGAGCCTGGAGCCCTGCCTCGGATTCTGTGCCTCCCTCTCTCTCTGCCCGTCCCCCACTCACACTCTGTCTCTCTCTGTCTCAAAAATAAGTAAACATTTAAAAAACATTTTAAAAAGGGTCACCCTCTGTGTCAGTTATCCTCAAGGTGTTCAGAAGTCTTAGGGGTGCTTGTGACAGCGAACAAATGATAGTGCAAATGCAATAAAGAAATAGGCGCATCTGATGAAGGGTATGCGGCTGTCCCCTGTGCTATTTATATTTTTAAGTTTATTTATTTAGAGAGAGAGAGAGTGGCACGCGCAGGGAAGAGGCAGCAAGAGAGGGGGAGACAGAATCCCAAGTAAGCTCCGAGCAGCTCGGAGCCCAACACGGGGCTCCAACTCACAAACCGTGAGATCGTGACCTGAGCCGAGATCAGGAGTCAGACGCTCAGCGAGGGGGCCACCCAGGCGCCGCTCCCTGTGCTACGTTTGCTTTGACCTCTTTGGTGTCGGTTTGACGCCGCTTCCGAACAAGACAACCTGAAGAGGAGACGGGGGGGGGGGGGGGGG
>NW_026057582.1:1094505-1141844 GCF_023721935.1 Panthera uncia | reverse complement strand
GCTTGGCCGCCGTCCTGGGAGTGTGATATTCGGGTGCGTGGGGCGCGCTCCAGGTGGGACAAAGCCGCACGGCCGGCCAGCACGGCGTGAGGCTCCCAACAGCCACGGGGGGGCGAGACCTGTCGCCGAGCAGAGGCCGGGCTGAGCTGGGACGCGGTTGGCCCGAGCCGGCCTGGGCAGCCACGGAGGCCACGCCCAGGACGGCGGCCAAGCCAATCACGTGGAAACACAGAACCCGGTTAACGAAGTTGGGGTGATGGACGGGTGGGAGTCGAAACGTGACTTCCAAACTGGAGGCAGTTGGTTTAAGAAAACAGCGGCTCCTTTTACAGTTCCTGGCGGGACCTGGGGGGGGCCGCCGACCCGGGTGGTGACACTTGTAACTTAAGCATTCCTTCAATTGTGACATTCACGTCCGTGACGCGTCATGCCCTTTCCTACACATCAGGAGCCCGTGGCTGGGCGGTTTCCATCTGCGCCTCCCGCGGTCAGTCCCTGCTGCGGCCTGAGGAGAGGGGACCTTCAGGGTGTGGACTCTCTGGAAGGGACGTGGGGGCCTGTTGGTAACTTCCTTTTACCTTGAGGACGCGCTTCCTTGAACTCAGAGGAAAGGGGCGTTTCCCCAGCACTGAACTTTAAACGCAATTCACTTACAAAGTCCACATTTCACGCAACGGGCCTTCCCGAGGGCCGCAGAGGGACTTCGTGTCCTTTCCGGCAGCCTGGAGTTTGTAGAGCAGTTCGACAGAAAACCTGAGCAGTCAGAGCACGGCCCCCGCGTGACCCACACGGTCTCCCCGTCACCGGAACCTTCTGTCCATGCGGCCCCGCTGCCTCCATGAGCGAATCACCCCTGATTCGTTAGTGCTGACTGGAAGCCATACCCTACCCAGGTCCCCTAGTTCCCCTGCCTTCCTGTGCCCCCGGATCCCACGTCCCCCTCGTCACCCTCAGTCGGCCTGCCTCCCCGGGCCCCTCTGCACTGACGGTCACCCCGGGCCACGAGGTGTTCTAGCCCGCCAGCACTGGCAAGAAGCAAACCCCTTTCTGTCATACCTGACTTCATGCTAATGAGGTGGCCCCGGAGTCACTAGAAAGCCCCAGGATGGGGGCTGGCGGCCTGAGGAACCAAGTGCGACCTCCAGCCCCTGACCCCGGGGAGGCAACAGTGTGGGGATTGTGGGGATGGAGTCAGTCCCCGATGGCCAGTGATTCAACCTATGGATCGTGCCCACATGATGGGGCCTCCACCCTAAGTAACGGGTTCAGAGAGTTTCCTGGTTGGCGGCCGCGTCCACGTGCCGAGAACGTGGCATGCCCCAAACCCCACAGGGCAGAGCTGGCTCTCTCGGGGCCTCCCGCATCTTGCCCTCGGTGCCTAGTTATCTGGCCGTTTGCTCGTGCCCTTCACGATAGCCCTTCGAGTAAACCAGTAACCACGGGAACTTGCTTCCCCGGATCCCGTGAACTGTTCTAGCAAATGACGGAACCCGAGCACGCGGTCGCGGGATTCCCTGATTTGTATCTGGTCGGTCGGGCACAGGCCCACACTTGTGCCCAGGGTGTGGAGCGGGGGCGATCACGTGGGACCCGACCCTCGACCCTGTCCAGGTTATTAGCGTCAAGACTAAATCGTAGGACACCCTTGGGTGTCTGCAGAGCGTTGTGGGATTGCTTGGTGTGGAAAACCCCACACGTTTGGTGCCGGAGTTGCCCTGCGTATGTAAAAACATCCCGGCAGTGGGAGGTGTTGGTCTCAGACTCCCCTTGACCCGATGACCTGGACAATCTTGAGGAATACTGGTCAGGTATTTCCAAATTCTGCTGGAAGTTGATGTCTTGCTCATGGTGCTGGTGCTGTGGGTCTGGGAAGTTGTCGCAGAGGTGGTCACATCACTTCGAGGGAGCACACGGTCGACATGACATGTCACTGCGGGCCTCCGTCACCAGGCTGGGGTGTGTCTGTCGGGGTTCTCCACTGGAAAGTGACTCTTTCTGCCCCATCCACACTGTCCCTGGAAGGAAGTCACTCTGTGCAGCCCACACCTAAGAGACGGGCCGTCCCTTGATTGAGGAACCTCTTTGATGCAGAGCATCTGCATAAATTATGTGGAATTCTTCTGCATGGAGATTTCTCTCTCCTCCCCCATTTGCTTACTCAGTCATTTGAATCTGTTTATACCCGAGGATATTTATGTTAGTGTTTGGATTATAATCCGTTACTATTTGTTTTGCTAGGATTGTTCCAGATTTGGCCCCTGGGCCCTGCATCACATAGCATGCCCCCTTTGGCAAAGAGCTCGTTGGTTGAAGCCCCTCCTCACCCTTCCTTACTATAGGTTCGTCCCGTGCATTTCCCGCCCCAGTCCCGGGGTCCGCCATTTCTCCAAGGAGCACTCTTTCCATTTGCTGGAGAAGAGTGCTTAGAAGCCAAGAGCCAGACCCTGGGTGTGCTCACTGCTGCTGGGGTGGCATCGCTTCTCGGCCTCTCTGCCGACAGAGACGTGCGTGTGTGCTAATCCACATATGGATACGTCTCTGTAAATAATTTCGTAGTGATCATTTGTATCTAAAGCATGCTAAACACGAGGCCATGCTGACATTTCCACCTGTGATCTACGCCCCCTGGGTCATCCTCACTCTGCTCCTGTGTAAATTCTCCCTGCGATGTGAGAAGTCTGACTCCCATTTACCCCCGAGTTACTTACTGACCCGGTCTGTCTACACATACTGCGACATGGGACTGTGCCCCTGGACTCCTGGGGACAGCAGCTTTACCACCCAGAGTCCAGTACTTGGGGACAATTGCTCCTGCTGTGACTGTTGCAGATCCCACCCATTTCCCAAGTTACTTAGGCCAGCGCCTTCCCGCCCGCTCTCCTCCGCTGGGGCCGTCCCACATGTGTGCGCCACAGTTAAATCCTGTCGTCATAGAGTGTAGCCCTTCCTGGGAGCCCTTCAGCCTTAAACCTAAATTGTTGGCTTTTAACTAGCGTGCATGAAGGGTCGCTCTGAGCTGTAAAGTTCTATGGGTTTTGACCAGTGCATGATGTCCTATGCCCATGGTTACAGGATTGCACAGATCTTGCCTGTACTCCAAATGTTAGTCCCCCCCTTCCCCCAAGCACCTGGCATCCACTGACCCACTTAGTGACCATAGTTTTTCCTTTTCCAGAATGTCATACGGTTGGAATCAGACAGTGTGCAACCCTTCCAGACTGGCTTCTTTCACTTGTTGATATGCATGTAAGGCTTCTCGTATTTTCATGACTCGATAGCTCATTTCTCCTCGTTGCTGAATAATATTCCACGGAATGGAATTTATCCACTCACTGACTGAAGGAAATCTTGACTGCCTCCAGTGTGGGGTGATGATATGAAAACTGCCCTAACCATGCAGGTGCAGGTTTGCGTGGTTTGAGGGGGTTGTACGCTGAGGCTGCCGTTGCTGGCTGGTATCGTAACGTTATGTTTAGCTCGTAAGAAAGCGCAGAACTGTTTTCCAGAGCGGTTGTGCCATTTTGCATTCCCAGCAGCCATGAATAAGGGTTCTCACTGCTCCGTGTCCTAGCCAGCACTCAGTGCTGCCAGGTTCCTTTTTTATTTTAGCCATGATAATGACTGAGTAGCAGTATCTCTTTGTTTTGATTTGCAATTCTGTAATACGAGATGGGCCTGCGTCCTTCCTGCCATCTGCACATCTTCTTTGGTGAGCTGCCTGTTTAGCCCTTCCGCTCATTTGTAATCGGGATCTTTGTGTTCTGGTTGCTGAGCAAGATTTCTGTATATATTTGGGACAGAATTGAGAGACTGAACATACAAAGGGACAGACTATATATAAAAACAGGACTGTGGCCCGCAAGCTGCAGCTGCCATGGTCTATGGCAGCCGGCCTGCTCTAAGGCAGACCTATAGGAAGTCAGACCATCACCAGCAACAATCCAGGAAACCAAACTAACCCCTGTAGCCATCAACCCCAAAAGGTCCAAAGCTGAGACTTTATTTATAACTGACACTTCCTTACTTTTTGTCCCACTTCTAACTTGGGACCAATCAGAGAGAGCCAAATAGGCTTCCCTGAGCAACCCCGTGGGACGCCCACTTCTAGACCCCTGCGTCCCCAGCTCGGTCAGGGTCAGCCAGAGCTGCATGCCTGACCTGCGTTTTCCCACAAGAAACTTTTCCTGCTCCTCTGTCTGCCTTCGAGTGTCTGTCAGACACGAATGATGATGTCTCTTGCTATAACAAACTTTGAACAAATCGTCTTTGTCTCTTCTCATTTAGTTTGTCTTCCTTTATTTCCATGGAGTCCTTTATGAGATATGTGTTTTGCAAAGATTTCTTTTCTCTGTCCTCAGCTTGTCCATTCTCTTAACGTGTCTTTCTCAGAGCATAAGTTTTAAATTTTAATGAAATCCAACTTCTATTTTCCTTCATGGATCATACTTCTGGTGTTTTATCTAAACGTCATTGCCAGATCCAAGGTCCCTTAGAATCTCCTATGTCATATTCTAGAAGTTTTTGAATTTTACATTTTAGGGGCACCTGGGTGTCTCAGTCAGTTGAGCATTTGACCTCAGCTCAGATCATGATCTCGCGGTTCATGAGTTCCAGCCCTGCGTCAGGTTCTGGGCTGACAGCTCAGAGCCTGGAGCCTGCTTCGGATTCTATATCTCCCTCTCTCTCTGTGCCTCTCCCACTCACACTCTGTCTCTATTTCTCAAAATAGATAAATGCTAAAAAATTTTTTACATTTAGGTCTATGACCCATTTTGAGCTAATTTGGGGGGAGGATGTAAGATCTCTGTCTAGGTTGTTTCTGTGTTTGTAGGTGAATATCCAGTAGTTCCAGCACCCTTTGTTGAAAAGTCTTTCTTTTTTCCTCTGTACTTCATTTGTGCCCCCATGACAGATAAGTTGGTTATATTTGTGTGAGTCAGTTTCTGCCATTTTGTTCCATTTGTATATGTTATATATTGCTAGATCTCATTGGCTAATATTTTGTGGAGGATATTTGCATCTATGTTCATGAGTTATCAGTTTGTAGTTTTCTATCCTTGCTCTCTCTTTATCTGGCCTGGGCATTAGGATAATATTTGCCTCATAGGATAAATTAGGATGTGTTCCCCCTGCTTCTATTTGCTGGAAGCCATTGTAGAAAATCCGTACCATTTCTTCCTTAAACGTTTGGTAGATTTCACCAGTCAAGCTACCTGGGCCTGGGGCTTTTTTCCCCGGAAGGCTATTAATCATGGATTCAACTTCTTTAATAGACATAAACCTATTGATATTATTTATGCCTCCTTGTGTGGGTTTGGGTAGGTTGTGTCCTTCAAGAAATTTGTCCATTCCATCTAAGTCATCAAATTTGTGGGCATAGAGTCATCCATAGTATATTTTAATCCCTATGGGATCAGAAGTGGTCAGTGTGGCTCAGCAATCCTTAGAATTAACAGATTGAGACCCACCTGGGCCTGGGTCCACGGCTTGTGCATTGGCCTCAGAAGATTTGAGGCCACCTTTCCAAAGTTTGGCATGGGTTACTGGGTGTGCTCTGACCTTGCCTTGTTATTGAGTTTATTTTATTCCCAACTATAGCCTCCCATTTGGAATTAGCTTCTGGTATAAAATTGGATTCAAATCTTCCCCTTCAGTTTCATCCAGATCAAGGGGGTATACTGGTGTCCCAGTGGTGCCACCTTGAATCAGAGCCATCCTCAGGATTGGGGACCACAGCCAGGAGCATGGAGATGCGTGTCAACGAGGTGATAGGACTCGTCTGTGTCCCAGCTAAGCCTGTAGGGGCCTCAGAGGAAGCTGTTCTGAGTTAGTAGGATCCCCGGCAAATGATGTGGAGGTGGAAGGCTGGGAGGGCAGCCCCACCTGATGGGAAGTGACCAGAGCTTGGAGTAGTGGCTCTCAAACTTGCCTACATATTGGAACTCAAGAAAAATACTGATGTCTAGGCTCTGTGTCAGAGACCCTCACTTAATTGGTTTGGGGTGCCACCTATGTTCAGATACCTTGGATAAAGGTCCAAGCACAGGCACTGACTACATCTTGGGACATTTCACCTATATATGTGCCCAAATAATGGAAAGCATGGAAGGAAGGAATGTGTTGGGGCTCCTTGGGTGGTCACACCTTAGGAAGCCAAAGGGCTTCATTCGCCATAGGACAATGCTGCCTTCTTCACCTGTGAAGTCATCTACTGTCATCAAGAGAGCCTGGCAGAGCTGGTGTAGACCATTCCAAACCTGTGAGGTCATTGATAGAAGTTGTAACATGCTAAAGAGAACAAAACAAGCCTGATGGCTCCCACTCAGCCTTAGGAACATTTATTCCCTTAAACTTCTCAGTGGAAATTAAAGAAAGCCTCTGCCTGAGGGCCCTGGATGAGAAAGGAGTCCTCGGATGTCATGGCTGTCAGTCTGCTTAGGTGTAAAAGAAACATCGCCCGCAGGAAGGGGAAGCTATGGCTGGGTTGTTTGCACAGGGCTCGACTACAGAGGCACCTGGTTTTGCCTTTTCCTGCCTGGAGTCTGTGGTCTGGCTTCAATCCCAGATAAATGTCGGAGAGAACCCAGAACAAGCTCTAGAGTGTCTGAATGCAGCCAAACAAACAGAAATGCTACTATGAGATTAAGAGAAATGAACAGAATGTACAGGCTCGCCTGACTGAAAAGTCCAGCGGTAGTGACTTCAGACACAGCTCAATCAAGGTACTCTGATCTGCCATCAATTGGCCTCCACCTTTGCCTTCTACTCTCCTCTGCATTGGCCACCTCCTCCCCGCAGGGTTTCTATTCATGGTAGCAAATGGTTTCTGCCATTGTCAGACTCAAGTCTTCCCAGCTTGGCAGCCCCAAGGGGAAGGGAATGTATATGCTTCTCACCTTTCAATGTCCATTTCCCCTTCCCCCATTGGAATAGAATTTTGAGCAAAACCCATAAACCTAATTACCTATTGACTGTCTACCTAGGCCTGCTGGAATCTTCTGTGAGCTCCACCAGACCTATTTGTCATAGCTCTCCACCCTGCTGTCTGCTCTACATGAGCAACAGCCACAGATTCGCCTTGCCCTCTGTATTCTAGAAAGGTCTGGTCAGTGAGAGGCTCCGGCAGGAAACTGTGGTCACATTATTTATTCCTCCATCTCCCACGTGTCGGCACTGCCTCAAGCTGGCTGTGTTACTTGTCCAGAGTTCACACTTCCTGTCACAGCAGCCCTCTCCACCTGCCTTTCCCTGTCCTGCCTCCTCCCCTCACCCTTCAGACAGGAGGGGTCATGGTCCTTGGTTGTTACCAGTTCGGGGTACAGCACTATCACTTGAGGGCTCCTATATCCCACCCACTGTTAGACTGTGCTCTCTGAATCCCCTCCCCCGGAATGCTGATAGTTGCCCTGGGTGCACAAGGAAAGGCTCTGGCCGGTCAGACGTGCACAGAAACAAAGTGGGAAGCCTCCCAGGCCACACCCTGCAAGGAAGAGGTGTGCATCCCACCACTCGTCTTGTTTGGAAAGTGGATTCAACGAAAAGCCAACTTGGACCCGTGGATGAGAACACCCTAGGAATGATAGCAAGACCCAGGACTCTTGCATGCTCCGGATGGCAGAGCCACCAAACCAAGTCAGATGAAGCTATTATTGGGGTATTTCAGCCATGGTGATTTCGGGCCTCTGTCCCTGCAGCTGAACCCATGTTCTGGCCACACAGCAACCCTCTCTTTCTCAATAGCTTCTGTCAATGTTCCAGAATCGTCTCTCTGGCCTCGAGCCACATCTCTAATCACAATCCAATCGTTATGGCCAAGGAAACGGAATATCCTTACTGGCCAAGCCTGGGTCCATCCCTGGAGCTGGAGCTCTGTTACAAGTACAGGGGGGATTAGTGCTGGGCAAACCAAGGCAACTGTCCCTTGTAGTTGTGACCACAGCCACATTGAGCACCTCCTACGTGCCAGGCACCTGATACCCATGGTCTCATCATTGTGCTATTTTATTCTTAACTCTTGTCCTTCCACGGACTTGTCCACGGACTTGTCATTCAACTGGGCTTCCTTGAGCAGTTCTTGCCTGCGTCTCCCATCAGTTGCAGTAGAGGGTGAGGTTCATCTGGGCTGGCCATCCAAAATGGCAACAGTCAAACCGAAAGCACAGCTGCGGCCTCAGACCAGGCTGCACACAGCCCCTTGACGTGGTTTGGGCTTCTCACAGAAAGGTGGTCCCAGTGTAGTGGTCCCACATTTCCTACATGGCAGTGGTTTCCAAGGAGTGGGAAGAGGAAGCCATCCGGTCCGTTGAGGGCTATGCCCAGAACTGCCATGGCATCACTTCTAACACATGCTTTCTGGCAAAGAAGCCTCAGGGCCACCCAGTTTCAAAGCTGTTTAGAAATACGTTGTTCCACCCCAAAGTCGTAGTGGCAAGTCCACACCGCAAAAGGGAATTGTGGGAATGGAGATATCGTGGCAGCTGTCTTTGGGAAATACGGCCTGGTGCAGTCTGCCCTCTGGCCACAAGTCTCATCCCTCCCCCACACAAGATATGCTCCCCCCCTCAACCAAGACCCCAAAGTCTCATCCCATTACAGCATCAGCTCAAGGTCCAGGGTCCTACTCAGTTGGGTCTGTGTGTGCATGAGACCCCTCAAGTACAACACCTCAAATATGGTTCTTCTTTATGAAGACCTGTATGATACAAGTGATCTGCCCCCTCACACCCAACATGAAACGAGGGCATGGGATAACTGTTGCTTCAGTCCTAACCAAAAAGGGGCCTCACAACCCTAAAATCCAGCCGGGTGCATTGTACTTTGATTCAGACAAGTTCTGTTCCCTGAAAGTGACTCTCTGTGGTTCTGGCTCTACTCTTTGAACTCTAAGCTGTATTCCTAGAACGATTTCCTTGTTTTCCATAACAAATGGCCCACATTTTCAGCTGAGTCCTTTCCTCAGCCTGCTTTCCACCTTAGGAAGCTGAGGGCTCAAAGGCTTTTGGTTTTGAACTCTTTCCCTTGCAGCCTAGGCTGATATAATTTGTTTACAAATTGTGTGGTTTTCTTATATATCAACTTATAATCTCTTAAGACAGGCTCTTCTCTACCTTGGGTTGAGAATCAGGGTATATGGGACATCACCCTTAAGACTCTACAAAACCTGATTTATAGGAAAGAGTCTACAAGAGTGGCTCCCAACTGGAGGTGATTTTGCTATTGCCTGAAGAACATGTGGCAATGTCTGGAGACATTTTTGCTTTTCACAAGTGGTGAGGAGCTGTCACATAGTGAGTAGAGAGCTCATATGATGCTAAACATCCAATACTGCACAGAAGAGCTCCCTACAAAAGGGAATTATCCATCCCCAAAAGTCAATAGAACCAAGGTCAAGAAACGCTGGTCTACAGAAATTGCCCTAAAATATTTCTAAATTCTTAAGTAAGCATCTTATAGTCACATGCTTATCTTCATTTTTACCCTGAAACATCTTGCTGTGCTCAATTTGATCTTTACCTTGTAGCCCCTCATTACTTTGAGAGTCTTTTGCTGTCTTGAGAGGCTGAAAATGAAGAAACAACTTTATTTTCAAATCCAGTAAGTCCTAACAATAGCACATGACTACTCACTTCATGAAACTCCTTCAAATTTGCTGTTTATTATGTGATATTATAATAATAAGCCATCGTGAAATAAAAGCCAACTTAAGAAATGAACGTGGGAGTTCTTTCCCCTCCTGGATGGATGGTTAAGATGTGTTCCCGGAGCTGCTGATGCACAGAATTTGACAACGGAGCCAACACCAAAGAACCAAAGCTGATGCGTGTATCATGTGACAAGGCTTGAGAAATAAACTCATTATTGTGTACCACCAGTAAGGTGGCAGAATTGAGTTCTTACCACTATTCCCCACAGGGAATATCCATTTTGACAATTACTCATGGATGGGAGTACCTTTGTGGGAGTCCATGAGTCAAGTGGAGAAGTTCCAGCACACTACTAGAGAAAAAAATACAATCGACACATTGAAAAAGTGACCTTCCCTACATCACCCCTCTGTAGCCAGTATGGCTCAATGCCAAGAGAGACCTCCCCCCAGCCAATGATTTCTCCCATGTGGTAAAGTAAGAGCATGTGAATGAGTGCCCAGGTTTCCCGGTTGTATGAGATGCTACCCAAAAAGCCCACTACTTTCTTCATCCACCCAGAATGGTGAAGTGATCTGCAAAGCTGAGGAGTTGAGGAAGGCTGGGAACACAGCAATCAGGACTCAGAACTCATCAGATCATACTCACACTTCAGGGACTCCATCAGGAAGACTGCCCACAAGCCAGTGGGTACATCTTGCTTGCAGAACCCCTCAGTGGCCCACGGGCACCCCCAGTGGCTCATGCACCTCACCTACCCTCCTCTTCTGCGGCTGGCTCCCTGCCGATCCTCCCATGGACAGCAAGTGTGAGCCTTTGCAGACAGCTAAAGAGCATGTACAGAAAACCAGCCCAATTCTGTGGGATTTGGAAAAGGCACACAAACTTGAACGTTCCAGGGCACCACCCTAGGCAAACAAACAGAAGGCTCTCAGCACCTGACTCTGCAGGATCACTAGAAAACATACAATCTCCAAACTTCTTCTCAAGAGGAAACAAGAAGTGTAGAGTGGGTGCATTCATAAGAAAGGTCTGATTAAGCCTCAGAATCCCTAGCCAGGCTGACTGGTGAAGACATCTCTTTCCCAAAGCCAGTTGGAGGTGACTGCCTCTCCAAATGTGAACACAGCAACACACAGCTTCAAGGAACCTGAAAAAAAATCAAGAAAACATTATGACATCATGAAAGGAGCACAATATATTTTCAGCAACTGACCTCCCCAAAATGAAGATCTATGAGTTACCAAATGAAAAATTCAAAACACCTGTTTTAAGGAATCTCAGTGAGCTACAAGAAAACACAAATTGACAACTCAAAGAAATCAAGAAAATAATACATGAACAAAATGAGAACAGAGAAATAGAAATTATAAAAAATGACACAAACAAAAATGTGATGGTTAACAAGAGGGGAGATGGGCAGGGGGAAGGGGGAAACAGGTGATGGGGTTTAAGGAGTGCACTTGTCATGATGAGCACTTGTCATGATGAATGGAAGTGTTGAATCATTGGATGGTACACCTGAAACTAATATGACACTGTATGTTAATTAACTGGAATTTAAATAGAAACTTTAAAAAATAGAGTATTTAGAGCCCCACCCCACCCCCCCAAAAAAACCTCACAAAGAACCAAACAGAAATTCTGGAGCTGAGGAAAAGAATGAATGAAATGAAAAATGCAATCAAGAGCATCAACAGAAGACTAGATCTAAGCAGAAGAAAGAATCTGTGAACACAAGCATAGGTCATATGAAATCATCCAGAGAAGAAGAAAGAATGAAGAGTGGAGAAAACGTATGAGAAGGATAGGACATCATCAGATGACCAAAAGACTTATTATGGGAGTCCCAGGGGGAGGGGGAAGGGGTACAAAGCTTATTTCAAGAAATAACAACTGGAAAATTTCCAAATCTGGGGAGAGATAGGGACACCCAAGTGCATGAAGCCCATAGTTCTCCAAACAGATTCAACCTGAGGCGGACTCTGCCGAGACACGTGAAGGAAAAAACTATCAAGGGGCGCCTGGGTAGCTCAGTTGGTTGAGCTCCAACTTCAGCTCAAGTCATGATCTCACAGTTCATGAGTCTGAGCCCTGCATCAGGCTCTGCACTGACAGCACAGAGCCTGCTTGGGATTCTCTCTCACTCTCTCTCTCTCTTTCTCTCTCTCTCTCTCTCCTCCTTCCCCCATACATGCTCTCTCTCTCAAAAATAAATTAAAAGGAAAGAAAATAACTGTCAAAAAATCAAAGGCAAAGAATTTCAGAGCAGCAAGAGGAAAGAAACTCATTACATACCCCCATTAGGTGATCAGCAGATTTCTCAGCAGCAACCGTGCAGAGTGGGGTGAGATATTCGAAATGCTAAAAGAAAAAACTGCCATCCAGGAGTACTTTTTCAGGCAAGCTGTCCTTCAGAAGTGGAACGGTAAAAAATTTCCAGGCAAACAAAAGCTGAGGAAGTTCCTCACCACCAAACCTACCTTACAGGAAATGCCGGAGGGAGTTCTTCAAGATAAAACAAAAGGACATCAACTAGTAAACTAGGAATGTGAAAAACTACGAAAGTATAAAGCTCACCGGTAAAGGTAAGTATATACATAGTCAAATTCAGAATAAAGTGTAATGGTAGTGTTTAAATCAGGTAGCTCCAGGGGCACCGGGGTTGGCTCGGTCTGTTAAGTGTCCGACTCTTGATTTCGGCTCAGGTCATGATGTCATGATTTGTGGGTTTGAGCCCCGCGTTGGGCTCCACACAGTCAGTGCGGAGCCTGCTTGGGATTCTCTCTCTCTCTTCCTCTCTCTCTCTGCCCCTACCCCACCCATGCTATCCCTCCCCCCCCCCGCCCCCGTCTCAGGAATAAATAAATATTTTTTAAAAATCAGTTAACTCTAGTAAAAACGGTAAAGGAAAATGTATTAAAAGAAACATAGCTCGCACAATTTGTTAATGGGTAACATTAAAAATGTAAATTGTGACATCAAAAATATAAAATATGGGGGCACCTGGGTGGCTCAGTCAGTTAAGTATCTGACACCTGATCTCAGCTCAGGTCCTGATCTCAGGGTTGTAAGTTCAATCCCCGTGTTGGGCTCCACGCCGGGCATGGAGTCTACTATATAAAATGTGGTGAGGAGTATAAATACAGAGTTTTTTTTTTTTTATGTGATTGCAGTTAAATCATTGTCAGCTTAAAACGGACTGTTATAACTATAAGACACTTCATGTCAGCCTCACGGTAACCACAAAGCAGAAATCAATGGTAGATGCACAAAAGGTAGAGAAAGGAATCAAAAGTCGGCACTGCAGAAAATTATCAAATCATGAAGGAAAACAGTAAGGAAGAAAGGACCTACAACCCACCCAGGAAAAAAAAAAATTGGCAAGATGGTAATAACAAGTGCTTACCTGAATAATTGTTTTCGATGTAAATGAATTAAATTCTCCAATCAAAAGATGCAGAGCGGCTGAATTCATTTGTTTTCAAAAACCCAACTATATACCTTCCTGAAGAGATTCAATTCAGCTTCAAGGACACACATAGGCTCAAGGTGAAGCGACGGGGGAAGATACTCCATACACGTGAAAACCGAATGACAGCAGGTTATCCTTAGACAAAACAGACTTGAAGTCACAACCTGGAACAAGAGACAAAGAAAGTCACTATATGGCGATTACGAGTTCAGTTCACCAAAAGTTTGTAATGACTGTAAATGCATATGCGCCTGACATCGGAGTGCCTAGGCACATCAAGCAAATAACAGATCCGAAGGGAGAAATAAACAGCAGTGTAATGGTGGTAGAAAACATCAGTAGCCCACGTTCAGTAATAGCTCATCCAGACAAAACACAGACGCTGGGCTTGAACTACACTTCAGACCAAACGGACCCAACGGGCACATACAGGGCACTCCGTCCACCAGCAGCAGAATGCACATTCTTCTCCGGGGTCCACATAACATTCTCCAACATAGATCATGTGTGAGGTCACTAAACAAGTCTTAGCAAACTTAAGAAGACTGAAATCATATCATGTATCGTTGCCGACCATGACGGTACGAAACTAGAAATCAATCACAGGAGGGAAGGTAGACAGTTCACAGATGTGTGGAACTTACACAACCTACCCAATTGGAGAGGTATTTGCAGACCACTTAGCCGACAGGGAGTTAGTACCTAAAATATACAAGAAAATCATACAACTCAATAGAAGAAAACAGAATCCAATTTTTCAACGGGCAAAGGACCTAAACAGACAAGTTTCCAAAGACACAGAAATGGCCCACACGAAAAGGTGCTCAATGGGGCTAATCATCAAAGAAATGCTTGCAGATCAAAACTACGGTGAGATACCATTTCGCAACCACTAGGACAGATGGTCCAGAAAGACAAGAGGTAATAAGCGTTGGTGAGGATGTGGAGACTCTAAGTTGGCACAGTCGCTCTGGGAAACAGTATGAAGTCTCCTCCAAAAATTCAAAATGGAGCTACTCTATGACCCAACAATCCCTTCTGAGTGTGTAGCCAAAGGAAATGACATCAGCATTCCCAAGAGATATCTGCACCGCACCACCATGTTGATGGCCACGTTATTTACCGCAGCCAAGACTTGGAAACAACCTAAATGTCTATCAACAGATGAATGGATAAAGAAAACATTCTATGCAATGGAATATCTTTCAGCCATTAAAAAGACAGTGAAATCTTGCCCCTGTGACAACATGGGTAACCCTAGAGGACATTATGCTAAGTGAAATAAGCCAGAAAAAGAAAGAGAAATACTGTGTGATCTCACTCATATACGGAATGGTTAAAAAAAAAAAAAAGCCACGTTCACAGAAACAAAGTAGAATGGCGGAAATAGGCAGGTGTTGGGCAAAGGGTACAAATTTCCATTTGGAAGATGAATAAGTTCTGGGGATCCGGTGGACAGCACGGTGACTATGTATTTCGTGCTTGAGTATGCTTGCTAAGAGTAGAAGTTAAATGTTCTCACCACACGCACGCACGCTCACACACACACAAAGGTAATTATGTGAGTTGATAGATCGTGTTCATTGCGATAATCATTTCACAACGTGTGTGTATATATATATATCAAATCATCACATTGTATACTTTAAATATATACAATTTTATCAGCCCAATAAAGCTGGGAAAAAGGAATAAAATGACCAAGACCGTTAAATCTACCTGCATACCCCATCCTTACCCCATCACCCCGTCGACCCCAACGCCAGGCCCCTGGATAAGTAACTGTCATCTGAATTTGTGTTTACCATTCCCCTCGCTTTGCTGTAGAATTTTATCACACATGTATCCTTAAAGGCACATTGCTTTATTTTGGTTTGGAGGTCTATAAAAATAATATCATGGCATGAATATTTTCCAGAACCTTCCTGTTTTTACCGGGCATCGTTTCTAAGACGATGCCGAACCTGACTATATTTCGTTTCTTATTGCTATATAATATTCCACTGTATTGCTATATCACAATTTATGTATCCACTCTTTTGCTTATGGGAATATGAGTTATTTCCAGATTTTTGCTCTCATGCACAGTACTGCTCTTAACGTTCTTGGATATAGCTTCTGGCACACATACGCCAAAATGTCTCTAAGCTCTATTAACTAGGACTGAAACGGGTGAGTCATAAGCACGCTTATCTTTAACTCCACAGGATATCAAACCGTTTTCTCAAGTGTGGCACCAACCCGACCAGATGGGCAACACGGGTCTCACAGTCCCAGGTTGGGCAGCGCTCTAGGAGGATGGTCACGTCGTGCGTAACCCCACCCGAGCTGCGGTGACTTGGGATGAGGGTCCTGCCAGGTGGGCAACCCTCTCTGGTAGCCGGCAAGCACTCCTTAATGTGGAGCCTTGGCAAATCACGGCGCCTGACTTAATCACTTATTGTGGGGGCCTCCGCTTCAAAGGCTCTCTCTCCCTCTCCCTCCAACCCCCACCCCTAACCTCGTTTTGTGGCCACACCGGTGCTGTGTAATTCCCAGGCCTTGCGTTTTGAAGGTTGTTCAAACTTTCCTGGTCCTTGTAGCTGAAGGGCGTCCTGTGAGCCTAACGGGAGCCACCAGGGCGGGTCTGGGCACAACACGGTTGTTAATGAGCCGAGACCCGCATGAGACAGGTAAAGAGCGGGCAGAGTCTCCAGGGCGCACCCACACCTCCAAAGAGGCAAGTGGGGTAGCTGACCAGGCCTGACGTGAGCGGGGGGCGGGGGGGGGGGACAGGAAGCTCCCCCTACCTGCCGGCCGCCCCCCTGCCCTGGCGTAACCTGACACTCCTCATCTGTCCACCTTCCTGGTACCCAGCCAGCTCACCACGTTTGAAAAAGCCAGGAAATAGAAGCTTTGCAGAAACCTAAACTTCTGGGGAAGAGTGGGCCCAGAGCAGCCTCCGGCATCCGGACCGCAGCTGCTCGAGCGTCTTGCACCATTCCCAGCCCTTCGTCCCCGGCTCCCACGCTAGTGTCCCCCCCAACCCGTGAGAAGCTCCAGGAGGGGGCTCGAGGTGCCTGTACTTGGGGCGCCCCGAGCTCAGCTCCCGTGGGGACCTCCACGATCAGACACCCGCGGCGAGACCTCTGCGCCCAACCACGCGGTCTGGTCCCCGTTCGACACAACCGTCCCGAACGGGCGCTGCCCGGGCTTGACGGCATCCGTCCCCTCCACGAAGTCTAGGGACGGGAAGGTGGTGGGCGACTTGGCCGGGGCCCAGGGCTACGCCTCCTCTGCCAAGTGGCTGGGCGTCTGGGCCCCGGTCGTAGGCCCCCCCTTCGGATCATCGCCTTCATCGTTATCTTCACCCCTGGTTCACGGGTGATTTTCCGAGCAATTTCAGAGATCATAAAAGGTTATGGAAGTTACTAGTAGCTGCCCGTGGACTGAGACTGTCACTCCCCTCACTGCATTTTATGTACACGTCAGTCTGCAGTTGTATCTTCTAGATTTATTCTTTTGATGTTGACTGACTACTCCTGCTGCCTCCTCCATTAACTAGTCTGTTGTCCATTTTCCTCTTGGTTTGTTTTCTTATTGAGTTTTTTTATGTGTTAATAACACATGTTATTAATCCTGTGTTGTTTGTGGGCTGCTTCCGTCTTTTCCCAAATTCTGACCTGTCTTTTTACTTTATGGAGTCTTTGGGGAGAAAGTTTATAATTGTATAAGTCAACGTCTAATGTCTAATAAAATCTCTGAAAATTCTTCTCCACGAATGTCACGCCCACTCCTAACCTTCTCTATTTTCATAAGGTTTTTGGAATGAGAGGTCTGTTGAGAGGGCACCTGGTGGCTCAGTCAGTTAAGCGTCCAACTCTCGACTTCAGCTCACATCATGATCCCAGGATCATAAGATCGAGCCCCCCCATTGGGCTCAGCGCTGGGCGCGGAGGCTGCTTGAGATTCTCTCCCTCTCCTTTTGCCCCTCCCCTGCTCACACACATTCTCGCTCTCTCACTCTCTCTTTCTCTCTAATTTAAAAAAAAAGAATTAGAACTCTACGAGGAACAGACATTCGTATGTCTCATGCAATTCAATTCACAAACACGGTACACTTCCCCACTTAACTTCTTTTTTAAACATCTTCCAGAAGATAAACTTTTCTAAAACTTGCTCTTTTTTATTCAACTTATTCCTACGTCTATTTGGTGGAGTTTTTTAACTGTATACTTTTAATCTTTTCATTGCCAGTGTACAGAAATACAATTAACGTTTGCTCATTGATCTTGGATGGGACACTTCATTCAACCTTCATTATTAATGTATCTGTAGAGCCTTTTGAATTGTGCTATATACACATCATGATAATGTCTTACTTTCCAAAGAAATTCTTTCTTGCCTTATAGACTAGGGCCTCCAGTACCAGGCTGATAGAAGCAGCGATAGTAAATATATTTTGTTGATTCTTTTGAAGGCAATGCCTCTGGTGCTTCACGGCTAAGAATTACGTTTGCTGTAAGTGAACAATACCCTTTATCAAATTAAGTTAGCTCCCTCTTATTTCTAGTTTTCTAATAGAGTATTTTCCCCCTAAAGAGATGTAAACATTCATCATTTTATTTTCTGTGCCTACTGAAATGATTGTATGTACTTTCTCCTTTACTAAGTTAGGGTGAGTGAATTCGATTTATAGACATTCTAATGTTACATGACCTTATATCCTCGGGATAAAGCCTGGTTGTATTTGCTTAGGAATTTTTGTGTTTTTGTTCTTTTCCTTTTTTGTCGTACCTTTGTTTGCTTGTGATATCAAGGTTATTATTGCCTCATGAATAAGTTTTGTGACCAACTTTCTAGTCTTTGAGTTTGTGAAAGACCAGAATAATCTGTCCTTGTACATTGCAATAGAACTTTCCTGGAAAACCAGCAGGCTACAGTGTTTTTTTAAGAGATAGGTTTTAGCCCTGATTTGATTTTTTAATTGTTGTAAAATTGTTCAGATTTTCTTTATTCCTGAGTCGGTTGTGGTAACTTACGTTCTTCTAGAAATTCAGCCATTTCATCTAAGTTTTCAAATATATTGGCAAAAGCAATATTTATAATATTCTATGACCATATCTTCTGTATATGTTATTTTATCTTTTTTATTCTTAATTTTTTTTTTTTTTTTTTTTTTTGCATTTTAGCTCTTTTTTTTCCCCAGGAATCTGGCCAGATATTTGTCTGTTTTATTTATATTAAAAAAATTTTTTTAATGTTTTATTTATTTTTGAGACAGAGAGAGACAGAACATGAGCAGGGGAGGGGCAGAGAGAGGGAGACACAGAAGCCGAAGCAGGCTCCAGGCTCCGAGCTGTCAGTACAGAGCCCGATGTGGGGCTTGAACTCACAGACCGTGAGACCATGACCTGAGCCAAAGTCAGACACTTAACCGACTGAGCCACCAGGCGCCGTTTTATTTATATTTTAGTAAACATTTGGTTTATTTGAAACTTTCTACTGTTTCTTTGTGTCCTAGTCCATTCATAGTCATATCTTTATTTTTATCTCCCTTCGACCTTTTTTTCCTTTTCTACTTCTTTACTACTATTTTTATTCTTTGTCTTATCTAAGGGCTTAACTCATTTTCAGCCTTTATATTTTTCTAATATAAGCATTCAAGGCTATAAATTTCTTTCAAAATACTATTTTCATGGCTTCCCACAAGTTTGCCATGTAATATCTTCATTATTGTTCAGATCAAAAGATTTTCAAATAAATGTGTTATAATATTTTATTTAACTCATGATATATTTAGAAGTATGGTTATTAATTTCTTTGAGGGATTTTAAATTTACCTCATTACTAACTTCTGACTTGATTACATTATGGTGACGGAAAGTGATCTGTATAATCCCAGTTCTTTGAAATTCATTGCAATTTGTGTCGTGGCTAAATGGTCAGTACTCTGTTCCATGTTTTTGGGTTTTGTTTTTTTTTTTTACCATTTTATGTATGCTATAAAGAAATATGTATTCTTGAATGGATGAATGCAGAGGAAGATCCCTTACCATTTTTATCATTTTAGTATTTGTAAGTGATGTCACCTTTCTCAGTCCTGATATTTGGTGCTATCAATTGCCCTCTGCATACTGCCTTAGTAGTGTGCAACAAATTCTGATATGTTGTGTTTTCATTTTAGCTAGATTAAAATACTTCACAATTTCTCTTTGAATTCCTTCTTTGACCCATAGGTTATTCATAAGTGTGTTATATTTAGTTAAGTATTTGTGCATTTTCCAGATTTCCTTTTGCCGCTGATCTCTGACTTAAATCCGCTATAGTCGGATAAAAAGCTTTGTACCATTTGAATACTTTTAATTTACTGAGACATTGACTTACTGCAGACGGTCTTAGTGAATATTGTGTGCACTTGATGAAAATGTACCTTCTACTCGTTGTGCAGAGTATCTTAGAAATATCAACTAGGTCAAGTTGGTTGATAGTTTACAAGTCTGCCTTTGATGGGTCTTTTTTTTTTCTATCAATTATCAAAAGAGGAATAAAATTATGGATTTGTCCATTTCTTCTTACAGTTCTACCAATATTGGTTTCATGTATTTTTAAGCTTTGTCATTAGGTTCATGGACATTTAGGATTGTTATATCTTCCTGATTAATTCATACCTTTATCACTATGAAATGGCCTTCTTTATACCTAACAATAATCATTGTTCAGAAATCTAGTATTAATATAGCCACGTGGTTTTCTTTCAACTAGTGTTAGCATGCTAGGTCTTTTCCCCATCTATTCTAACTTGTGTCTTTATATTTAGTTTTTGTTTCTTATAGGAAGCATACACTTGTGCCTTGCTTTTTTCTGAACATCTTTGTCTTTTAATTCAGGTGTGTAGACCATTTTCGTTTAGTGTGAATATTGATGTGATTAGGTTCTAGCCTTTCATCTTGCTATTCATTTTCATCTATCCCAACCCAAAGGGGGCTCTGGGGAAGATCAACAGATTTGAATGGACACTTAACCGAAGATGATAATTAGAGTGACAGATAATGAAAGCATATGAGAAGATTCTCAGCATCACTTTTCATTATGAAAATGCAAACTACAGCCGCAAGGAGGCACCACTGCAGACTTATTCAAAGTCCTCATCCTTAGCTAGTGCTGGTGGGGATGTAGATGAGCTGGAATTCCCACATGCCACTGGGGAGAATGTAAACTAGTACAAACACATTGGAGAACAGTTCCCAGCCTTTTAAACAGGTAAGCATACCTACCGTATGACCCAGCCGTCCTCTCCCAAATACTTACCCGAGAGAAAAGGAAGCCTTATGTCCATACAAGTGCCTGTACGTTTATGTCCCTATCAGCATATTTGTCACAGTCCAAACCTGGAAGTAACTAGAATGTCCACCAACAGGGGAAGAGATAACTTGGAATGGAATGCTAGTCAGCAATAAGGAGGCATGAACTGTTGGTAGATGTTACAACAGGGAGGGATCTCAAAACGATTATGAATGAAAGAAACCAGACACAAAGAGTACATACTTTATGATTCTATTTGTAGGAAATTCTGAATATTCAAACTAATCTGCAGTGACAGAAAGCAGATCAGTGTTTTCCTGGGGAGGGAGGAGTGAGGAAAGAGGTAGAAAGAACAGGATTTAACAAAGGACATGAAGATACTTTTGTTCATCTTCGTGATTGTAATGGTGGTTTCATAAACATATATATGTCAAAACTTATCAAATTGTACACTTTAAATATGTGCAGCTAATTGTATGTCAATCATATCTCAATAAAGCTCTTTTTAAAATACATCTTAAGCTTAGAATTTATCACCAAGAGAATACAAATAAGAATGAGGTCTTCCAAAACACTAGAGAAAATAAAATAGTAAACAGCTCACAAAGCCAAAGATGGGGAAAGAACAAGGAAAACAGAGCATAAATAACAGATGTCTCAACAAACATGTCTGTTTTGACAATACTCTAAATAAAACAATCCAAATAGGCACTCTTTGCCCAAGGTACACCTAAAATAAAATACTTGAATGTTCAAAAGGAAAGGATAGCAAAGACGTGTTGTGAAAACCACAAGAGAAAGGGTCAGTAAGATGAAGGTCAGGGAAGGCTGAAAAGGACAGACAATAATTTGGTCTGAGGAATTATTCAAGACCCAATGAAGGCATAACAGTGATTAACCTTTAAGCAGCAAATAACTCACCATCAAAATCTATAAAGCAAAAACTGTAAGAAATACCACAGTAAATTAATAGCTAAAATGTGAATGTGAAGTCCTGAAAATGTTAACCCCAAGGCCCAAGTTACATAAATCATGTTTTGTTTAGTTCTTTCGAGGGCTGGTAGCTGCATACCTGTAGGAACTTGACCCAAATGGCCGAGTCTTCCACAGATTTGCCTAAGAGGGAATTAGCATGCTCTGCAACTCAAATATTTTTCGCCAACATAAATGCCTGTATTAAAGCAGTCAAGAATAAATATCCACACCTGCCATTGCAGTGTGGTGAGACTATAACAAGAATGCTGACGATAATGAAGCCAGACATCAGCCGAGCCCCACCACTGTTTGCAATTTTGTTAGCCTCGGGCCCTGCACAAGCTCCGTGATCCATTAAAAGTCAGGTGGGTGCCTCTCACCCTTCTGCAAATCCCCAGGGGGTTACACCCAAGGCCGCTGACCCCAGTCCTTCCACAGCTCCCAATACTGTTCTCCTCCCTGAGTCGAGGCAAACCCAGATGCAGAAATGCAACCCTTTTCCTTGTTTCTTCAAACCCTCCTCCCAGAGCCCCTGTGTGGCAGCCAAGTCCACTAAGGTCCGGGGAAGAGGAAGGAGTTTGAAGCTCAGATGGTCAAATGCCTCACACATCTAACCCCAGGATCCACCGAGCCCCCGTGTGTAGGGCCTTTCCCTGTGGTCAGAGCTCCTGCTTCCTTCCCGCCAAGCCTCGTCCAGCTGAGCCGAACGTCTCCCATCCCTCCCATCCCTGTCTCTCTCTCCAGTCTTCTCCTTTGGCAGCTCTTTGGGCCTCCTCCCTGAACAAGGATGACTCCGGTGCAGGAGGTAACAAAATGTCCCTCGCACCTGCTTCAGAAAAAGTCCGTAAGACAACACGTGGCCTCTGCCAGGTCCTGGCCGCCTCCGGCTTCCTTACATCACGGTGTTGAGCCCTGTCCCAGCTCTGGAGGCACGTGTACTGCTGTCAGCCCCGATCAAACGGGGACACTGAAGCTGGGAGAAACTGAGACACATGACCGAGATCACAAAGGCAGTGTGCAGCCAGGATCCAAAACGGGATTCTCCTGCCTGCGGACGCCGGGGGCAGGAGGCTGGGTATTTAAAGACGCAGATTCCTGAGTATTTTTGCAGCACCCCCAGCACCACGGCAGCTGCTCCATCTGGCTCGGGGTCGCTCTGTGTCACACCAGGCTTGACTCAAAGGAGGAGAGAGCGAGACAGAGTGTGTGTGCACGTGCGAGAGCGTGCATATGCATGTATGTGAAAGCGTGTGCAGGCGTGTTGTGTGTGTGCGCGTGTCCACGAACACTTAGGTCTGGGGACCGAGGTCCCTACCCTCGCCCCCACCTCGATGGCTATGTCATTCCTCTCAGGCAGCCCAAGGGGAAGGCGGGCCCCCCACAAGCCGCACCCCTGCTGAGTGACTCTCCCCTTGACAATGAGACGGGGCAGTCTCAGAGGTGATCTGGGTTTGTGCCCTCCCTCGGACTGTAGGCACGCCACCAAGGCTGGGATGGCACTAACCCCCATCCCTCAGGTTGTGGGAGGGGGAGACGGATGAGTCTGAAACAGTAAGTATGGCTTTGGAACCAACTTGGCTCTTCTGATGACAACGTGCCTTGTTCCAGATGGTTCCTGTGCCTGTTCTCCTTCGTTAGCATGCTAATTTATTCTGACTCATCGCGAAACTGCTGCAGGCAGGGCTGGCGCACACCTCAATGCCACAGCAAGACCCGGGGGCCCGTGATTCCCAGCTGGAACAGGAGCCCTCCCTGGGGGCTGTCACCAACACCGCGTATATAGAGAACAGTTGGGGACAAGGCCTCAGTGGCAGCCTGAGCAGGCTGTAATTTCCCCTCCGGTGGCCCTGACATTCTGCGACAGGATCGGGAGGGCAAGGCTGGAGACACAGGCTCTGCGAACGTTCACGCCAGAAAGTTCCGGATAGCGCACAAACGTAAGTTCAAACATAACGGAGGCATCTGAAACAAAGACCCGAAGCAGAGTCGGGAACCTGACATCTCTCGTCCGTCAGCGCGGGCGAGAGTCGGGCGGGGCAGAACCTCCAGTGTGGGCCCAGGCCCCGGGGTGACACCTTTGTCCTCTGGTCCCAGGGGGTGCCGTTCACCAAGGCCCCTGCACTGGGGCACGCGGGAGTGCCACCACAGACCCCCCACTTCCCACTGTGCAAGCCACGGCTCAGCCCAGAGACATTTCCTGGTCACCAGGATTGGCCCAGACTCTGCAAGGGGCACCCAGGGACGCGGTGTGACCTCTCAGAGCAGCCCTGCAGCTGTGAAGTCCGGGCAAACACCTGGCCTCGAGCAGGACAGCCCTCGGCCCGGGAACCAGGCCCCCAGCAGTCAGCTGACCCGGGACAAGCCTTCCCTGCCTTGCCCCCACTGCACCCTGGGCACTGCTGGGATTCTCCCCAGGTCTGGCTTGTCCCCTCACCCCATCCCAGGGTCAGCTTCTGGGACACCCAGCCTACTGTCCCGTCCTACTGGGCAAAACTCACCGACATGGCCACCCTGACCGCTTGGGCCTGGAAAACAGGTATCCATTCGATCCTGGCCCAGGTTCCCAGGTAAAACCCCGGGTCCCCCACGGCTGGCTTCCTGCCCAGGCCTCCCCAGGTCCCCTCCCACCGAGGGCTGCTGGCTGCCCTCCTCGACCTTGGGGCTCCCTGCCCCTCAGCCCTCCGCGGCAAGGAGTTCCCGGCCCCCTGGGAGACAGAGTGACAAAGTTGCCAGGGCACGGTGAGCAGGCTTCTGGAATCCCCCAGAGCTCCATCGCATTGTCTACAGCTTCCTGGCAGTGGGAAGGGCCCCTTCCGTGAGGGGGAGGGAGTCTGAGCCGGGCGCTGGGGGCCCCCCCAGCGGGGCCGCCCTCGGTGCTGGCGAGGAGTCTGGAAGGTGAGCACGGCGCAGGTCCTGAGACCCTCCCCCCCAACTCCTGGGAACGTGATGCAGGCAGAGGGCCGTGTGGGGGAGGCCCCAGGGACCAGGATGCCCGGGGCGGGCAGAGGCCAGAGCCCGTTGGCGTCCTGGGTACTTGGTGACCCTTGAGGCCCGGCCCCGCCTGCACTTCCTGCTGGGAACAAGCACGTCCAATCAGGCCGCTGATTGGCTGCAGGGCGGCCGCTCGCTCGGGTCTGTCGCCAGCCACTGGCATCCCTCGGGAGAACCCCCACCGCCCGGGCCGTAGGAGCGGGCTGCCCTCGGCTCCAGGAAAAAAGGAGACGGACGGACGAGCAGGAGGCTGTGCTGTACCCTGTTCTGTCCACGGCACCCACACAGAACAGCGTCCCTCCTCCGGAAAACAGGCGTCGTAGGCGGAGGGAGCGTGACCATCCACCCCCGCTGGCCGGGGACAGTCCCGGGCGCGTCTGGGGCCCTTAGTAGTTGTTGGAAGCACCGCTGTCCCCCGCTGTCCTGCCTGCACAGGACACCGTCTCCCAGCTCCCGGCGAGCAGCCGAAGGCTTAGTGTGGGAGGAAGGTGGGGGAGGCGGGAAGCAGCCTGGCTGGGGTGGCAGACTGGGCGGGACCCCCGTGCAAGGTGATTTCCGAAGCGCAGAGGCTTGGACCTCGGGGCCCCGGGAGGGAGCCACGGAAGGGGCAACACGTGACATAATCAGCAAGGTCTTCCGGTGGGACCCACCAGCCAGCCACGGGGATACCTCCTCCTTGCAGGGGTGGGGGAGGGGGCTGTCATGTCGTGGGGTGACCTGTCCTCACCCCAGCTGCTGCACCCCCAACTCTCTGGCAGGAATCCGCGTTATCGCTCGGTTAACGCACGTTAAGCGGAGCACAGGCGCTAGACGATGAGCCACGGCCACCGACCGGCCACAGAGGAAGTGAAGGAGGGACGTCCGCACTCACCGGTGCCGGGGGAAGTGCCAGGACACGGGGAGACCGTTGACCACAAGGCTTCCGGGAGTCAGGTCGGGGCTCTGTGGCTGCCACCCGGACGCTGTGCCGGCGGGAGGGGCTCGCACGCACGGCCCCCAGGCCGCACGGCCGAAGCCCGAAGTTCCCCCCCCCTTCCTGGAGGGATTTGGGGACAGAGGCACGACCCCCCGGTCTTTGCCCCGGGAGTGCACTCACCGGGGGCGCAGCTGGTCACCCGCAGGTGGACGTGGGTGTCGAAGCCCCCGGTCCTCGGGCGGGAGACAGCCCGGCACCTGCCGCCCCGCGTGCAGGCAGATGGGGGCAGGGCTTCCTCCCTGCGCTTGTCTCAGGCACGTGCCACAGGCTGGCCCACAGAAGTCCGGATTGTTCCACGGTGACCCGGGCCACGTGCGGACTTCCCCGTGCGGCCCGTGGTGCCTGCCAGAGGGTGGGAGATGGGCCCCATTAGGAGTCTGACCTCCCCACGGGGCTGTGTGTCCGGGGGTCTGGCGGCCTGGGACTTGTCAGGACATCCCTCCTTGTCCCCCAGCTGCTAAGAGAGACGTGGCAGGCTCAGGGGCCTTTGTGGGCGCGGAGGAAAGGACGCACGGAGGAGTGCCCCCAGCTCCACGCGGCGCAAAAGCGGACCCCACGGATGGTCTCCGGTGACCAGGGGCGTCCCCGGAGCCGGACAGGTGGGGCCGATGGGAATTCGGTGCAGGCCACTGCCGGGGCCCCTGTGGGCCGTGGGTGCCTGACGGTGGGACACCGTTTGCCGAGGTGGCCCAGCTGCCCGGGGTGGAGGGCGTTGTCCCGGCCACCGTGCCATCGGCCCGGCTGCGCCCACTCTGCTCCATCACCAAGCAGGTGTACCGTGTGCCCTTCAGGAACCCGCTGCCGCCCCTGGGGCCTCTTCCACGGCCAGCGGGGGAGGGGGTCCAGCCGGAAGGGGCCCAGTTCACAGATGGCCCTATGTGGTCTCAGACTGTGCCAGAGTCAGCGAGGGTCCCCACCTGTTGCCTGCTCCCCAGAGCTCCACGGGGCCTGTTACCCGTCCACGGACCCAGCGCCCTGTCTCGGGTCTGCTCCCGCCATGGCCCGCACGGCCCCCAGGGTCTGCGGGCCCCTAAAAGCCTCCAGCAACACCACACGAGATCCTCGAAAGCCCATTTAAAGCTCATGGTAATTACTTCCAGGGGGTTTATAGCCCCAGAGAGTCTCGTAGCCACGCCCCGCCGTCCAGGAAGGCGATATTTCATCATCAAGGACGCGACCCTGGGTATTTACAGACGGTAATGAGACTGTCCACTGCTCGATGTTGCCATAAATAAGCAGGAAAGTGCTGAGTTTCACGCAATTCTCCCTGATTGCCTGGAAGGCGTCATTATTTTAATAAAAAAACTAATCAGCCAGCCTCCCCAGATCTCAGGCTCGGTGTTAATTACAGAGGGGCTGGCGGGCGGGAGCAGCGCCTCGATGTCACGGGGGTGGGGGCTCTCTCGTGTTGAAAGGAGGGAATTCAAAGAAAGAGGAAGAGTGTGCTCGCCTTCAAAGTAGCGGTGACGATGCAGGATGTCCTTGTGACCCCCGGCACGGACACCATTACCCCCACAGGGGGTTCAAGGCAGCCACACGCCTTTCTCCACGCCATGGTCCCCCGGGGTAGCCGGAGAGGGCCCCGCGGAGCCGTGTGGCCAATTCCACGGGAGCAAAGTGCCCGGCTGGGCTCCTCAGAAAGTGCAGGGAGGCGGGGAGACTTGGTTGTCAGGCTTCCTTCCCTTTTTCACTCCCCTCTGTGCTCTGCCCTGCTCTTCCCCCTGCTGGGAGCACAGGTGCGATGCTGGAGGTGCAGCAGCCCTCTTGTGACCATGAGGCTGTAAGCAGGACAAAAGCTGCATCGGGGACCGCTGAACAGAAAGACGGAAGGTATCTGTGAGCTGGGTTTGGAGGCCGCCTGCTCTGCTGCATGCTTCTCGTGCCACAAGAGACATAAAGCCCATTTCATGAAACCGTTGTAAGTTGGGTTTTATTTAATCCCTAAGCGGTGTGTCCAAGAATAATTGTTACTAAAAAAAAAAAAAAAAAAAACCCAAAAACAAACAAACAAACAAACAAAAAACGGGGTATCTGGGTGGCTCCGTCAGTTAAGTGTCCGGCTTCAGCTCAGGTCATGATCTCACGGTCCGTGGATGGGTTCAAGCCCCACACTGGGCTCTGTACTGATCGCTCAGAGTCTGGAGCCTGCTTCAGATTCTGTCTCTCTCTCTCTCAAAAATAAACACTTAAGAAAATAATAAGGCCACTGGAGAAGTTTTAAGTGGACTCATTTGTAACTGCACCGCTCCAGGTACCTGGACCCCACGTCTTCCTGGGCACACGGAGGTCGGGGGCGGGGCTGGCTGTCTGACTTGGCTGGGCCGGTGACGTCGGGCAGAAGTGATGTGTCACTTCTGGGAGGCACATTGAGTCGTCAGTCTCTCTCTTGTCCTGTTTCGACAAACGTGAGAACATGTGCTGGACAGAAGTCCCCCCTGAGCCCTGCTGGGAGGGCAGCCGGCCCGGGACCCTCTCGGGCTGTGCGAGGGTGAGGGCTCAGCTTTCCGGGTCCCTGGGGCTCGGGGTCCGCTTGTCAGCCTCTCCCGACTAACACAAGCAGAGGCCCCGTGTCAGAGAAGGTCGCGGGGAAAGGTAGGGGCTCTTCCTCCTGAGAAGTGAAGCCAGAAGAAAGTTCTCTGTTGAGCAGAGGCCGAGGCTTTCACGGCAGCTCTGCCCTGAGTTTCAGAAGGAACAGAGAATTGCACCCTCTGATTCCCGTCACTAATTTGTCCCAGTGCAAGTATTTGGTGGCAGGGCACGCCCCGTGGCCCGCCGCTGGCCCTCACCACAGGCCTGTGTCCCGCTGTTCCCGGAGGCGTCTTCCCCCGCCCACCCCCCCGCCCCCGCCGGGCACCACCGCGGCTCCTGGACAGGAGCCCGCAGGGGCCAGGGCGTCCAGGCTCTTCCCGATATCTGGGCCGTCCCTGCCTGCGTCTTCGTCGACCCCAGGAATCTCCACACGTCCCTGCGTCGGGGTCACACTGCATGTTAATGGGGTCCCCAGATCCGGCCACCGATGAGAGACCGACCGAGAAGGGCGGGGGGAGAGGGATGGCCTCACAGGCGCCTTGAGCCCTGTCCTTTCCCGGGGGTCCCGGGGCTCCAGAGGAGGCCCCAGCCCCCCCCCCCCCCTGCCCAATTTGCAGACCCTTTACGTCTTTTTCAGTTAGCGGGCCCCCCACTGACAGCCAGGGCCAGGCCGCAGCCACACGGAGCCTTCGAGGGGTCGGCTGATGGAACTGGTGGCAGAAAATCTACTTGTAATAAAACTGTTCATAAAAGTGAAATGTCATTCAAAGACTCCGTGTCCACGGGGAAACAGTTTTTACGTCCCCGTGTGTCTCAGAGAGCAGACATCTCTCCGCTCACCGTCCGCCAGGGACCAGCATGGGGTGTGGGGCCCAGGGTCTTTGCAGGGACCCTGCCTGGTGGGGGGGTCTCTGGGAAGCGGCTGTTTAGACAGAAGGCCCAATGCCTCTGCTCCCCTGCCCTCCCCCAACGGCAGCAATGGGCCCCAGCGGGATGGGACCCAAACAGCAGGCCAGGGGCGGGCAGGGGACAGCGGGGCTAATTTCTCGACGACTCTGGACTCGGCGGGTCTGATGGCACCGGGTAGGCAGGGAGGCCCCTGGCCGCGGGTGAGGTGGCCCTGACACAGCACAGAGGGACACCCATGTGGCTGCGCTGGTGGCACCCGAGGCTGGAGATGTCACGAGTCTTCCTAACTCACGTGGCCAGGACGCTGAGTGGCTTCCCGTGCGGCCCAGGTGTCCTCACGGCGTGGAAGCCGGACTCCGAGGCGGAAGGTGACCTTGGGGCCGAGATGTCCCACAGCGTCACTTCCCCCGTGTTCTGTTCACCTGCCCAGACCCACCAGGACCCACGGAGACTGGCCCCATTCCGGGTGGGCGAGGGGAGCACATTCGCGGGCTTGGGGGAGCCAGAGACACCCCCCCCCCAGCTGTGTCTCTATCTCCCTGTCTCTCTGCATGTGTCTCTGCCTGCGTCTCTTTCTCTGTCTCTGTCTCTCTGCCTCTCTCTGTCTGTCTCTGTCTCTCTCTCAGTCTCTGTCCCTCTGACTCTCTCTCGGTCTTTCTCTCTGCCTCTCTCTGCCTCTGTCTGTCTGTCTCTGTCTCTGTCTCTCTCTCGGTCTTTCTCTCTGCCTCTCTCTGCCTCTGTCTGTCTCTGTCTCTGTCTCTGTCTCTGTCTCTGTCTCGGTCTTTCTCTCTGCCTCTCTCTGCCTCTGTCTGTCTGTCTCTGTCTCTGTCTCTGTCCCTCTGACTCTCTCTCAGTCTTTCTCTCTGCCTCTCTCTGCCTCTGTCTGTCTCTGTCTCTCTCTCAGTCTCTGTCCCTCTGACTCTCTCTGTCTCTCTCTATCTCTCTCTCATCTCTCGCCACCCCCCCCCCCCACTGGGAAGAGCCAGCTGTCACAGCCATCACATCACAGGCAGTCCTGGGGAGAAGCCCACATGACAAGGAACCCGTGTCCCCGGCCAACAGCCACGGGGAACGTGAGGCCACCAGAAGGCACGTGAGGGAGCGTGGAAGGGGGCACCCGGTCGAGCCCTCAGCTGCCCACAGCCCCGCTGACCCCCGGCCGCAGGCTGCGAGGCCCCGGGCCCGAGGCTGTGCCCCCGATTCCGGAGCGTGGACCTGGTGAGGCGGCGCGGGTGTGGTCTTCAGCGGCCAAGCACGGGGTCGGGGTCCCAGCAGCAGGAACCACCACCCCCTGACGGTCTGGGGGCAGCAGGGAGCACTCGCCATTGTTGAAAGAGTCTGTGTTGTTCAGATTTAAGGTGGCTGACACACCGGGGGTGTCCTCCCGCCGGCCCAGGTGCGAGGGCAGGGGTGCGGGGAGTGCGAGACAAGCCCGGGAGCGAGGCCGGTGACCCTGGGGGGGGGGGGGCGCGAGGAGCCCCCTGCTCAGCCGCTCGCCCCGGGGCAGGGGGGTGGGTGCATTTGGCCGGTCACAGCTGGACGCACAGGCAGGTCCCACGGGTGTGCACAGACCGGCCCCACCGCCACCCACCCGCCCTCACGCAGCCTCCCCGTCCTCCGCAGGCCTTGTGGGCAGCCCCCCGAGGTCCCCGAGTCAGCCAGCTGGAGGTCAGGGTGGCACAGGAGGGCAGATGGGGGCCCTGCTGGGGAGCCAGAGCTCCCTGGGGGCCCCTGAGTTTGGAGGTGGGAAGGCCCCATAGCCGCTCTGCCCTCAACACTGTCGCCCCCTCGGCAGTGAGGGGAGACCCCAGAAGAGGGAGCCACCTCTGTCCCGCTCCCCTCTGTCCTTCCTGTGTGTGACCGTCCCCGCAGCCCCGGCTGTGCCTCCTCCTTCCAAAAGGCCCTCAGTGGGGGGCTGGCAGCCGCGACTCGGGGGGCCAGGGCGCTGCGCCGGACACTCACGCAGACCCCCCAACTCAGCCCCGGCGGCCCCCACGGCCCCCGCCACGCCGCCCCTGCAGGCCACGCCACGGACTCCAGGCCAGGGCCAGAGGAGGCCCCCGCAGCATCCCTGCACGGCTCCGGCAGCCCAGCCACCGGGGCGTCTCCTGTCCCTCACGCCACAGGCCAGGCGGGCCCCCCCCCCCACCCCGGGAAACAGCGCCAAGGGCGCTCTGCCAGGCCCGCCAGCGCGGACCCGGTGTCCCGCTGCGGCTCAGAGATGGCTTGGAGACACCCGCTCTGCGCCGCGCCGCCCGTGGGGACCGAGCATCAGGCCCGCCCACCCGGGAAGTCTGCTCCCCCTGGCCCCGCCCACAGCGCCCCTACAAGCCCCCCCCACCACAGACGCCCAAACCACGTGGGGGCGCCCACGTGTGCTGCCCTGAGCCTTGACCCGCAAGCCCGCGTGCGCTGGGTCCCCACTGCCCTGCTCTCTCCTCAAAGGGGAAACGTCTGCAGAGATGGACGCCACAGGCGGGCCACCGGCCCCAGCACGGGCATCCGTGGGCCGGTGGGCCGGCCCGAGACCCGCGGGAACCCCGAGCCCCCTGCACCAGGCCTGCCAGGCCGTCCCGGGCACACGGCCGGAGCCGGCCCCGGGCAGAAGAACCCGATTCCTGCCCGCCCCAGCCCCAGGCCTCACCTGGCGGTGTTCGAGCCCCGCCCGACGGCCCCGACCGTCTGCTCTCCAATATGCTCTCCTTCTCGGCTAATCCAGCTGGAGACTTTCAACCTCGTTGTCATTTACAAGGCAGCTGGAGCACAGGATATTTTTAATAAAAATTAGGTACAAGCAGATACAGGGGATTAATAGTTGTATTATGATTTTATAGTTCTCCATATACAGCGGCAAGGAAAAGACAATCAGAGAGCAGAGCCATTTCAGGCAGATAAAATGGGGCATTTATTTTTAATGGAAAGAGAATTTCAGGACTCACCCAGCCGTGGAGAGAGCTGCTGATGGCCCTCACCGGGTGAAACAAAGAGGAGGCTGGGGGTGTGGCGGCCTCTCCGGAGACGCCCCCTCCGGGTAGGGGGAGAGCCCCCCGCTTTGCGGAGCACAGGAGGGAGTTGCCAGGTGGGACTCTTCAGCCCCAAATCAGAGGGATCAGAGGGAATGGAGCCCTGCAGGCTAAGCCTCTCTCAGCCTCAGCGTCCCCATCGGCCCAGCAAGGACCAGGTGAGCTCTTCGGAAAAGTGGGTGCCCCTCAGAGCCCAAGGGAGGTTGACATCGAAGCTGCCACCCACAATCACCTCTGCTCTTTGCTGGGGGAGCCAGCACATATTGGGCACCTACTGTTCTCCCCAAACTCACAGCCGGGCCTTAAATTCACCCCACCCTGCTGGCCGCCTGGGCCTGCCTCAGCCAGGGGTCTGGCCCCAGCTCAGGCCTGGGGACAGCTTTCCCCCGAGCTCCCCCAGCAGAAGCCACGTCTCTCCAGGAACCACCAGGCGGCTTCAAAGCTCAGAGCTCGGGTTGGAAGGGATCCAGCGGGAGCCCACAGCAGCCAGGAGGCCCCACGGCAGCACGGGAGGCAGCAGCTGGCCCGGTGGGGGGCAGCAAGGGGGAGGAGCTTTGCAGACCCAGGGCTAGAAGGGGGGACAAGAGTGCCTGTCACCACCTTCCCACCTGGTCCGTCCCGAAGCCCGAGGGGAGCAGCCCTCACAGGAAGAGATTGTCTGGATGGGGACCGGCCTTCCCCGGCCACAGGGCTGCTGACCGCTGGCCACCTCTACCCAACCCCTGGCCTTCCGCAGAGCTCCACTGCCCACCCAGGGCCTCCCTTCAAGCCCACGAGGTGAGCGACGGGCAGAGCTCACGGGACACCCAGGCCAAGCTGGTCCCCACCGTCCCATAGCCACCGCCTGATGGGATGCGGGACGGCCTCCAAAGACGGGCTGGGGGCCAGCTGGGTGGCACCCCTCCGGGATGCGCTGTGGTCCGGGAATCCGGGGCTGGGAAGGACCAGGGCCCCTCCGTGCTTACCCCGACTCACCCTGAGGAGCCTCACCGTCTGGTCCTGAAACCAGTCGACCGACTGACCTCAGAGCCCGCAAGGACGTGCCCGCGGCAGCCGAGCACCCCGGGGCCCCCCAGGCAGCCCTCCCCGCCCCCCCCCCCGCCAGCCCAAAGGGTACCCGGCCGGTCTTAGAACCCGCCTCCCAGGACGCAGATGAAACTGAGCCCACAAAGCTCAGATCACAACAACTGACTCAGCTGGGAGCGGGGCCCCCAACACTCGGAACGGCCAGGGCGCACGGGGCGGAGGGCGACGGTGGGGGGGCCCGTGGAGGGAGGAAGCCTCCATCGATCCATCCAGGAGAACAGAGGAAACTTCGCACGGGCGCCAGCAGAGGCCCCCCGACGCCGGGGCCCTCCGGAATGGGGAGGCGGGTGTGGAGCGCCCACTTTCTAAATCACACAAATTAATTTAGAAATCAGAGCGGCTCCCGCAGCTCGACTGCAGATTTCAAAACAGCTTAACAAATTACCAGACCCCCTTTAAGAAGACAAATTATGCCGCTCCTCCGCCTGCCTGGTTAATTATGCATGCACTTTTGTGAGGCCTCGTTAAATATTCACCAGCCACGGGTCTGCACTTGTGACTCACAGCCTCATTTCTGTGCGGGGCCCGGGCACTTGTGCCCCACTAGCCCTGGGACCCCAGGCCCCACGGACGCCCCCACTCCCTGACCGCGAGGCCTCTGGGTAACCGCGTCCAGCGAGAGGCGCCGGCCCTTCCCAGGCCCCCCACTCCTCCCCACGCTCAGCGTCTGTGTCCCCCCAGAGGAGACAGGGCCTCCTGCCTGCAGTGCTGTCTTCCTCACCCTGAGTACTCAGGGGAGGCCCCAGAGCACGTCCCCACCATCCAGTGACGCCTTCCCTGGTGATGGCCGTGGCCCCTGCCTCCACGGGCAGCTGGAGCCCCTGCGCCGGCCTCGCTCGAGAACCTTTGAATCACAGGCTCTCAGAGCCAGAGGCGCCCCCAGCTGCCACCAAAACGGCCTGCCCTGGACAGACCGGAAAGAGGAGGCCCCCCAGGACAGCCGGTCCCAGCCGCGCCCCACCCTCCCTGCCCCACGGGCTCCCGTGACTCAGACGGGGTGAGACCGTCCCCCAGGCGTCCCTCACAGGTGTCCCGCCTGGTCAAGTCCACATCAACAGGACGGCGGCTCTCGTCCACTGGCACCCACTCGGGACTGGGGGGCACAACGTGACCTGCTCTTGGCCTCGAGTACCCGCGGGCCCCACGCTCACAGAGGGAAGGCGGGCCCTGCTGTGCACACACCCACACACGCCCGCGTGCACACACCCATGCGCACGGGCACGCACGGGTCCACCTGCTGCTCCTACACACGGAAGCCCCGGAAGCCACTGACAGAAGCGCCATCTTGTGGCTCCCGTGTGGGGCCCAAGTGGGGAGCCACGGGCCAGCGGGGGTCATCTGCTCACGTCCAGAGGAGCTGAGGCCAAGAGAGGGAGGGGGACTCGTTCAGGGACTCCCAGCGAGCTGGCGGCCAGCCTGCACCAGGCTCCCCTGAGGGCTGGACCAAGCAGATCATGCAGGGGCAGGGGCCCCAGCAGGTTTCCTGTACCTGCCACACGGGGGCGCCAGCAGGGCCCGTGTCCCCGCCACACACGGGGGGGGGCCCCACAGCCCGGCCTCAGGGTGGTTGGGCCCAGGCCTGTCTTCCCTCCCTCTTCTGCCACCCTGCCCCCAGCCCTCCCGGGGCACCTGCGCCTGAGCTGGGGACAAGCCACGCCCCCTGGGGCCCGCCCACCCGCGCCTCCACCCCAGGGCACCTCCGGGAGGCCGGAGCACCCGCGGTCAGATCGGACAGCCTTGGCTTTCTCTGCAAGGAAAAGACACGGTAATTCTCTCCGGAGGGAGGCGCGGGCCTGGCGTGGGGGTGCCGGAGAGCCGCCGCGCGCCTTTGCGCTCACTTTGGAAACTGTCAGTTCAGCAGTCTGGCTAACTACCTGCTCGGCGGTGGCCTTAAAACTGTCCACGCTCATAAATCACCCCAGGATTTAAATAAGCGCTGGTGGCAGGTAATTTTTCAGAACTCCCCCACACTCACGCCCAGGACCGCGGGTGGAGTGGACAGAAAACGAATTAAGACAGGGCTGAGAGCGGAGGCGCGCGTGAAGGAAGCCGGGTGCCTTGTGTGCACAGCAGGGGGTCCTTGGGAGACCGAGGAGGCCGTCCCTCCACGCTCTTCCCTGCCGAGCACCCCCCCCCCCCCCCCCCACACACACACACACACATCGGAGAGGCCACCAGCTCGCAGCCTGCCCACAAAGAGCTCTTCACACGGGTCTGTCCGGATGGTGTGGCACCCTCCTCCCTCTGGGTTGTCTGGCTGATGGCAGGAAGCCTTTACTTAAGGCAAGGAAGTGCCGAGGGGATCAGGCGCTGAGCAGGGCGCCTCCTATGCCCCCGCACAAGCCGCAGGGCATTGGTCCCAAGACAGTAGCCAAGACTGGGAAGCGAGAGAATCAAATGTCTCCTTGGGACATTTTCCAAGACCATTCCCCCCCCAAAGCAGAAGGAGTGTGGCCCTCCATGTCTGCCCCGCTGCTCTGACGCTCACTCATTCATTCAACAGACTCTCAGACCCCTGCCTGAGGCCAGAGTCTACACTCTGTGATCTGAAGTCAGGACTCCGTGTAAGCTGGGTGTGGGCTGGGATGTGGGCTCGTGTGAGCCTAGGACCAGGGCTCAGTGTGTGCTGGGATCAGGGGTCAGTGTGTGCTGGGACCAGGGCTCGGTGTGTGCTGGGACCAGGGCTCGGTGTGTGCTGGGACCAGGGCTCGGTGTGGGCTGGGACCAGGGCTCAGTGTGTGCTGGGACCAGGGGTCAGTGTGGGCTGGGACCAGGGCTCAGTGTGGGCTGGGACCAGGGCTCAGTGTGTGCTGGGATCAGGGGTCAGTATGGGCTGGGACCAGGGCTCAGTGTATGCTGGGATCAGGGCTTGGTGTGAGGCTCAGTCAAAAGTCTGTGGCACAGGCTCAGAGCGGGGGTCTGACATGCTTAGGTATCACAGCTGGTGACAGGAGTACTGGCGGACCCCTCTGTGCTGCTGTCCCCCACCTGAGGACAGTGGAGCCTGGTGGAACCTGCCATCTGACCACCACGGGTCATCCCTTCCCCCTCTCGGCCCCAAGGGTTTGCAGACCCCGAGGAAGGCAAAAGCCACCCACCTCCCTGTATCCTGTGTCTGGAGTGTGGGTCCTTCTGAGCTCCCTGGACACTGGCTGATGGAAGGGCCGGCAAGAGCTCACTGACCACACAGGAGGATTCTGGTGGACACCAAGACTGTGGCCACCACCGGAGGTCACTCCTCCAGGAAGGGCCCCTCCCCTTTGCCCAGATGGAGAAGGCCCCCTGCCGGGTCCAGGCTGCCCCGGAGTGGGGAAGAGATTGGGGGTCCTCCTGACTCCCCAGCCTGGAGCTTTTTCCCAGGGCGGCCTCGAGGCACCTGTCCCAGCAGGAGCGCCCCATGCTTCCCATCTGCTGCCGGGCACTCTTGGGAGGGTGGTCCGTGACCCTATGACGCAGCACCCACGCTGCCCCTCCAGGGCGAGACCATGAGAAGGGCGCCGGGCCCTTACCCAGGATGCATCTGGCTCCCAGCATGGCAAAGAAAGATGGGGGCGGTGCAACCCTGAGGCCGGGCCCCGTGAGGACACACCGCGTGCGGCCCCCACTGGACACCAGGACCGACGGCCGGGCCCCTGGAGCCTGGGACCCACTCCCCTTGCCCGTGGGCCCCCCATAGAGCCCCTGCCTGCACCCCGTTCCCTCCAGGCCCAGCCAGGTGACTCTGGTCACACATGGGCAGGAGGGCCAGCCGAGGATGGGGTGCCCTGAGGAGGGCTGTGATTCCCCGGGGGTTCCCGAGACCCCGAGAACACTGCCTGCTGTTGCCCGTGAAACCACTGGGGCCTGCCTTCGGGAAGTGCGCTGCCCTCATGGGCTCCCCCTGGGACTCGAGGCTGCTGGGCCTTCGTGACACTGAAGGGCCCCTGTGGCAGCAGCCCTGCACTGCCAGTCCCTGCGTCCCTCCAGCAGCCTAGGACACGGCTGCCTCCTGGCCGGTCCTCCAACGCCACCTGGTGGCCCGTCTGCCCGCGTCAGGGGCCTCCTCCAGCCTCTCCTGGGTGACCCGGGACGACCGGCTGGGGCCTCACCTGGCCGGACGCCCCGAGCAGAGGTCGGTGTCCAGGGGTGTCCGGCCCCCCCGTCCCGGCTGGGGCGGCGGATCCAGGTCTGAGCGTTTTGCTGGAGCGGCACCCTTGGTCTTGAAAAGGGGTTTTGCTCATCAGAAAGAACTCCATCCCCTGAGGGGAAAGGCAATAAAAAGCAAATAAATGCAAGAAATTAGAGCTGGCCCAGGCCGAGAGGGGCCCGTCCTGATTGCTAATCAAATTCCCATTCCTGAAGATCTTTAAAACCCTTCCTGTGCCGAGTTATTGTCTCCAAAGAGCTGTTATCACTCGTATAAAAAAAACTTATAAAAAATTCTAATCAACACTGGGTCTTAAACCGCAGCGCCCCGCACCCAGCACGGCAGCGTCAGCGAGGATGTTTATGAGGCATTTCATGCCTCCGGCTGCCCCCTCAGCCTCGCAGCTTCCATCGCCCATCAAAGTGATAAAGAAGGTGTTTTGTGACTCAAAAGTTATTTATTAACACCCAGTGTTTTCCACACGAGTCTCTCTCGGGCAGTGAGGGGAGGCCTCCCTGACAGGCTGGAGAGCTGTCACCAGGCGGCCCCGTTCCCCCGTCACTCCCTGCTCCCCCAGGCCACCTGGAAAGGCTGCGACACAGCTTGAGCGGCACAGCAGGACGGGGTGTCTGAGGCCGCCGGGCGCCGGCTCCTGCAGGCGCCGCCCGAAGAGCCTTCGCACCCGTCGCACACCCGGACACAGCCGTGAGCCCTCGGGCCCCCCACAGGCGAGCCGGCGGGGAGCTCAGAGCGGGACCCAGCGCCCCGCGGGACCTTGCCTGCTCACCCCATCTCAGACCTCGGTTTCCTCGTGTGCTGACTCACAGCACAGACCCGGCAGCCTGCTCCCCTGAACACAGGCCTGGGGCCACCCACCCCCACAGGGCCCCTTGTGGCTGGGGCCGGGCTCTCGTCCCCACTGCTTCCTGACCTTCCCGCCAGGTGCCAGAGGGCCCGGGGTGATGGAGGGCCCTCGCTGGGGGACACAGCCGGCAGCAGTCCACCCCCGTGGCAGCCATCGGCAGCCTGAGGGGACCGGCCGGGGGCCAAGGGAGCGGTGTCCCCTCTGCCCTCTGCGGCTCCCTCCCTCCGCAGCCCTGCCCCCGCTGTGGGTCCACTCTGGCCCGCACAGGCTTGCAGGGTCCCCAACCCGGGCGGTATGGAGGCTGTGGGAAGACCCCACCCCGGCCCGGGCCACAGAAGGCGGCCGGGGGGCCTGCACACAGGGCCAGGCCAGGCCGTGCCCCCTGTGCGGGGAGGACTGCCTTGTTGGGGCCTCTGGACCGTCAGCAGATCCTCATCTCAGCGTCTGAAGGGCCCCTCCTCCCTCAGCGGGGCCTGCAGGGGGCCTTCCCAAGGAGCCTTCTTGCCCCCATCCATGAGTGCCCCCTGAGGAGGGGGGCAGATGGAGGGGAGGCTGTGCACGCAGATGTACAGGGACGGCCAGCAGGTGGGCACTGCCCTGTGGCCCCGAGGCTCCAGAAACTCCCAGTAGAGAACCCACGTTGTGTCCCTCTGGATCACCCGGGAACCGCCATAACGTGAACCCCTGGACCGTGACAGAAGGGAAGTCTGTGTAACACCGCTGTCTCTGGGGCCTTGCCCATCTCCCCAGGGCCCAGAGAGGCCAGTCTGCTATCCAAGGACCAGCCGGAGCCGGGCGTCCCGCAGTTCAGGCCACTTCCCAAGCCAGAGGCCGACCTGGGGTGATCCCGTGTGCCCCTTCCTTGCTTCCCCCGTGCCCACTGGAAAGCCTGCGTCTGGGATGGGGGGGTCCCTCAGAACATGGGGCTCCGGGCTTGAGGCCCGTGATCTTCCCAGGGAGGCATGGAGTGAATTACTTTGCCCCGCGGGCCCCTGTTTCTTCCTCTCCAGCGGCGAGCAGACGGGCTCCCACACAGAGGCATTTGCTCCTAAAAGCTTCCAGCGGCCCCCAGATGCCCAGGTCCCCCTCAGAGCCAGGGCTGGTGGGCTGGGGGTACGGACAGGCAGAGGGGCCTCGCCCACCTGGAGCCCCCCACCAAGCAAGACTTGTCAAGAAGGAAGCTCAGAATCCCTGCCCCCATGGAGGCAGCTCTGGGCAGGTGCTGGGGCAGTGCGGGGGGTGGGGTGGGGGGGCAGGTGCTGGGCCTGGAGGTCAGGTGCTGGGGCCAGGGGGACAGGTTCTGGGGCCGGGGGGCAGATGCTGGGGAGGGGGGCAGGTGCTGGGGTGGGGTGGGGCAGGTGCTGGGCTGGGGACGGGTGCTGGGCCGGGGGGCAGGTGCTGGGGCCGGGGGGCAGGTGCTGGGCTGTGGCAGGTGCTAGGCCGAGGGCAGGTGCTGGGGCCAGGAGGACAGGTTCTGGGGCAGGGGGACAGATGCTGGGGCGGGGGGCAGGTGCTGGGGAGGGGGGCAGGTGCTGGGCTGGGGTGGGGCAGGTGCTGGTGCTGGGCTGGGAGCAGGTGCTGGGGTGGGGTGGGGCAGGTGCTGGGCCGGGGGGCGGGTGCTGGGGCGGGGGGGGCTAAGCCTCAAGGGAGGGGGGCGGCCGGGGGGGGCGGTGGGGAGCAGCGGGGGGCACCCAGGCCCAGGGCAGGGAGGAGCCCTCTCTGCCCATCTCCCCACGTTGCCTGCCATCCAAATACTGGCACTTTTCCAAGCCCCTCTGGAGGGCGGGTCGTGGGGTGTCAGGGAGGCAACACCCCCCCGGGTGAGGCAGCGGCTGGCAGATACCATCCGATCCGGGAAATCCATCACCCCTCCACCCTCCCTGGGACTCTGCCGAGATCACAAGCCTCGATCCCTTGAATCGGGGGCTGGAACGAGAGCTCTCCGTCAGCTACAGAAAGCGAACGTAACTCAGCCGGCAGCGTGCAGATGGCTCCCCAGAGGGGCCCCGAGAAGCCAGAGCGCTGACGGGCTCTGGACGCCCCGCAGGCCCCTCCCCTAACAGGCACTGGGGGGGAGTCCCCGCCTCGGGGTGTCCCCGGGCCTTCGTCCACCTGGACTTGCCGTCCCATCTACAGAAGGGCAGGCCGGCCGGGTCAGGGCTCGCCCCGCTTCGCCACCCGGGCGAGGACAGGACCCCGCCCGCCCGATGACCCAGCACAGGGGTCACGGCAGCACCAACATCAGTCACCACAGGTGCTCGAGAAACGCTGGCTCGTCAGGTCTGCCCGGACCTCCAGACTCACAACCTTCCCGCAGGATCCCACACAAATCGCGCAGGTGCACGCGGCCACGGGACACCTCCTATGTCCTCAGTCTGGGATCCCCCGCGTGTGAAGTAGGGTGTGCCGGGTCCTGGAAGCTGTGAGGTGGCCCTTCCGTCCCTACAACAGGAGCCCCCCGCCCCAGGCCTCTTGACTACACCCTCTCTTCCCCGTCCCCGGGGCCTTTGCACGGCTGTCCGACCTCCCACCCCAACCCCCACGCCAGCCACCCCCAGTGGGGGCCTCTGCCCGGCGTTAGAAACACGGCCCCGTGGTCCCGGATCACCGCCACGGCCCCTGCCTCCTGTGGGCCCAGTCTGGTGGGGAGGTCCCCTGACTATTGTCTCCGGCCCCCACCTCCGCTCTGGGGACCCTGCCTGGGCCTGCAGAGCAGAGGCACGAAGGTGCTGGGTGGACAGCGGGCAGCAGAGGGCAGGCCGTGCGACCCCACGGACGCCTCCTGCGGGAAAGTGCCTGCGGGTCTCGGCCTCCCCCGACCTGCGTGCCTGCCTCCTCTCGCATCTGGAAACAGTGCGGCTCCTTAAACCGTTATACAGAAAAGGCTGCACAAAAGCTCTATATAAGCCCCAAAAAGGAAAATAAGCCTGTTTTACCACGGAATCAATTCACCACTAATGTTAATGCTCTGAAAAGGTATCTTATCTTAATGACTCCATTATTTGATCGTACGGAGAGCAATAAACTCCCCCCACCCCGTTTCTTTGCCTTGTGTCCCCCCTCCCCCGCCCCCGCCCCCAGAGTGTGCCGGGCTCGGAGCGTTTACGGCCAGCCCTCCTTGCGGGCTGATTTTATAGAAGATGCCACCGTTCCATCCACTATAAAGTCTGGCACTTAATCAGCCTCCCTCAGCCCCGCAGGCTGCCTCGGCCCGGACACGGAGCAGGGCCGCAGCAGGGCCCAGAAGCAGAGCTCGGGACTCAGACGGGGGCCCCTGCCTCCTGCGCCGAGCAGCCCGTGGCGGTGGGGGGTGGGGGGAATACCGGCGGCCCCCTGACGTCCTTCCCGCCCGGGGACTGAGGCGCCTCCCGCCCGGAGGTCTCTGTTCCTGCCGCACCCCAGCGTGCGGCGTGCACGCGTGTGTGTGGAAGTGTGCACACGTGGGGGGGTATGCACGCATACGCGGGCGTGTGCAGGCACGTGCATGCGTGTGCGGATGTGTGCGGACATGCGTGTCGGCGTGTGCACACGTGTGGGGCCTGTGTGAAGGCTTTGTGAGCGCGTGCACGCGTGTGCGGGCATGGGCACGCGTGTGCGGGCGTGATCCTGGGAGGGAGCCGGCAGTCACGGGAATGACCACCTGCTGGGTGCCATAGGGCCAGGGGGGACGGCCCAGCTGACCAGGCTGTTTCCTGTCCCCTTCGTCCGAGCGCACGGGGCTGGTGCTGGGCGGCTGCAGGATCACAGAGGGTAACTACAGGTCCCCTCACGTGCAGGGCCATCGGGGGAGACGGGCGTGCTGACCACGGGACCCAGCACGAAGGAGGGGAGGCCCGCCTCTGCTCAGGCCTACGTGGTGCCTGAGCTCATGCTGGGCACCCCAGACCTGTGTGAATGGAGAGAAGCTGGGGGCAGGGGCGAGGGCTGGTGTGCAGAAGGGACGCGCACGGGTCCTGCTGAGCACGGCCCCTTCTGTGAGAGTCCTCGCATACTGGACCTTTGACTTCCCAACCCTTTCTTGGGTCCTCCGTACTCTGGAAGACGGGCAGGGCTGTGCCTCGCCTCCATGGCATCTCCGCCCCTCCGGCACTAAATCTAAGTTGGCTCCTCATCTCACAACCTGGACAACGGCACATGGCCACCACCCAGGGGTCCCGGAAACAAACTTCCTCGTCGACTGAGGACGGGAGCCATGTGCCCTGACTGGGCTCAAGCACGCCTCTTCTGTTCCGCCTGGCTGTGCGCGCAAACCCACCCCGCACCCACCCACGCTCGGGCAGAACCCAGTGCACACCTGTCCTCCCCCGGTAAGGTGACCGTGCACGAAGGAGGGTGGGAGCTGGCAGGAGCCAGGCTGAAAGAGCACCAGGGCAGGAGAGCGGGAGGGGGGTGTAACCCAGGGGACACCCACGGGTGCGGGCTTGAACATGGCTGCGGGGTGCACCGTGAGGTGGGAACCCCCGGGCGCCCGGTGCACCGGCCAGCACCACGGCCAGCAGCACTCCCTGGGGGCGGCCCGGGCACTTCCACTAAATGGCCATTTTCGGGCCCCCCGTGGCTGTTCCCACGGACCCGAGGGCTCTGTGGTGTGAACACGCACCCTGGCCCAGTTCGGTCTGCAAGGCTCGGATCTTCTTGAAGCGATGCCCACATGGCCCGTGGGTGCGTGGACACCAGGCCACCTGAGGAACCTGAGGTCACCGGGATGCCCAGCCTGTGTGTGGCTGCATTCAGAGGCGGGGACACGGCAGTCCTCGCCTTAGCGTGAGGTGAGGGATGCGGAGACCCAGGGAGCGGCCACGGTGGGGGCTTCTGCTGAGGGAGCGGGGATGCTCACTGTCCTCGCCAGGATGGGGATGCCGGGATTCAGGCGTCTGCTGAGGGTCTCCTGGCTGAGGGCTTCCCGGGAGTGGCGGGCGTAGGGAGAGACCCTGCAAGTGTAACCCCACCACCGGCCCCGACCCCCTGAAGACCTCACACTTCCGGCCAGACTTGAAATACCTGGGTGCAAGTCTGTGCCTTTCTCTGTCAGCTGCTACCGCTGCCCCTTGGTCCGACCCTGAGCGGGCCCGTCCCCCCGGCCCTCCCTGGTACTGTGTCCCCAAGGCGCTCTCCCCCGGCACCAGGTCCCCCAGCTCCTGACGGTGATTTCTCAAGGGCTACTTTTAAATTACTTTTTCACTGAAACTTTGCGGCTGGTTTCATCAGGTAGAGGCAGAGAAACCCGAAGCCGGGAAGTTGTCATTGAAATGCAAATGACGGAGCCTGTGGCACATCCAATCAACTCTGTCGCTAATAGGAAATGGAAATGGGGCCACAAGGAGAAAGCAGGATTCCAGCCTCCTTCCGGGCTTCCGGATTCCGCTCTGGCCACTCTGCACACAATCCCCAGGCCACGGCGTCGATAGGTTCCAGCCTGGCTGCCGGAGGGGGGCCCCTCCCCGAGAGCTCAGCCCATGCCTGCCCCCCTCAGCGGCGCCCCCCCCCCAGACTCCGAGCCAGGTCTGGCCCCGGCGCTGGGGCAAAGCTCAGGAGCCCAGGAAGCGGCCCTCTGCTCCCATCCCCCGGGGGTGGGTCCGGGGCCGGGGGGGCCACACGGAGGCGGGGAGGCAGGCGCAGCCCCGAAGGGGAGCCCTCTCCCTGTCTCCTGTGACCTGCATCAGACCCCAACGGGCCTGTCTGCTCAGTTCTCTCCAGAGCCCCACGCTGTGTGCCTGCCCCACAGACCCAGCCCCCACCTGCTCCAGACCCCTTGTCCCCAGGCTCCCGCGGCCCCTCCCAGGCCCCTGACCAACCATCCCGGCCACTTCCAGGGTCCAGCCGCCCCCTGCCGTCTCTCCCCGTGCAGAGCGGGACACCAGGTCACTGCTTGCAGCCCTGCCCCCTACGATGCTCCCTGTGCCCATCGGGGACCCCTCCGGGACCCAGGCCCATGTTTTCCTCCGTCATCAGCTAATCATCGAGGACCCGCCACCACGATGCCCCCAGTATGAGTTGAGGGAGTGTTGTCGAGGTGACGGAGGCTAACGGGTCTGGGCCACCCATCTGTGTGACCTACGGGCGCCCTCCGGCTCTCGCAGGCCCAACTGTAACTCCCGGTGTGGTGTCTCCTGGGTGCCACGGCCACCAGGGCGACTTTACAAACAGGGAAGTTCCCCACCCGGGAGGCGTGTGCTGCCCAGGTGCTCCCGTGGAGCCTGCCGGAGACCCCCCCTGGCCACGGACGGCATCCACCGCGGGTACCTCGGCCAAGCCACCCGGCCCGCGTGCGGGACGGCCGGCCCCGCAGCTGTCGTCCTGGCCCACAGACGCCTTCCCAGGAGACCTCCAGGTCCCTTTGGCTTTTGCGGGGGCCGCAGGGTGAACCGAGCGGGGACAGGGTGGGGACCGCCAGCCCTGCATCCCCCGAGTCTTCGGGGACCTTGCCTGTCCGTAACCACCCTGGGGTCTGGAACGGCTCCCGGCCAGGATGGGCGGTTTTGGAAGCTCCCGCTGGTTTCTTTGGGGTTCATTCCACCAAAATGGCTTTCCCTGCACACGCCAGGGAACCCGTGAGCGGGCAACGCCAGCGGCAGCATGGGGCCCAGGCGCGCGCCAGGAGCTGGGGCTCTAACCTCACGGCGGAACGCACGTCCCTGGGCCTGCCGTCAGGAGGGCTTGTGCCCGGATGCACTTGTCCCGGCCCCCCTAAGCCTCACTGACCAAGGCAATGTCCGGTGCCCCCGAGATCGAGGCCCACCCGGGCCCTTTATCCGACAGACGGGCTCTCCCCGCCCACCGGCCTGGGGAGGCTCCCGCCTGCACGCGGCGCCACCGGGGAGGGCAGCGCCCAGTGACGAGCGCGCCCGGGCCGGGCAGGTGGTGGGCACCTCAGCCGCTGCGCCCACCCGGCCAGCCCCGCCTGGTGCCGCAGCAGCCCCCGCAGGGGAGGGCTCAGCGGCTGTCCGACGGGCAGTGACTGGCCCCAGGTCACACAGCCAGGAGAAGGGGGACGGGGGCGCCCCGGCCCTCTGGCCCCAGGGCCAGCTCTTTCGAACGTTCCACACCAGACGTCCAGGCAGCGATGCAGCATTGGCTGCGAGGGAGGCGCCAGCGGGCCCACTACAAACCTTCACCCTGAGCTGCCTCCTCAGGCTCCCTTGCGGGGCAGTCTCCCCGCAAAGCCCAAGTCCTCGTCAGCCAGGGAGGCCAACCCTGGCTCCTACCCGCCGGGCTCGGCGAAGGTCGACGGGGGCTCAGCTACGGGAGGGCTCAGCGAGGACGCGCAGCGAAGGCGCCCACACACGAGTGACGCGGAAGGCAGATCACGTGTGAAGACATCGGGGCACGTGTCACGGGTGTGAATACTCAGCCCCGGGGCCAGCCAGGGCCACGTGCCTGCAGTGGGTTCTCAGGGTCCCAAGACCGAGGACCAGAAGCCGGCCAGCGGCACTCCCAGGGCAGGAGCCGGGCCCACACCGGATGGCTCTGCGCCGGAAACCCGCGCCCTGGGGCCGTGCGGTGCCCCCACAGAAGCCCGAACACAGCCCCTCGGCAGGCTGGGCCAGTGGCGAGGCCCCCCCACCTCCGCTCGGTGCCCCCGCCTCTGCAGCCAGCCCCGAGACCTTGCCGGAAAGCCAGCTGTGACAGGCAGATTTCCACGGCCCCTATCTCGGTTATGGCTTATGTACCGCCCCCCAGGCAGCTGGCTCGCGGGAGGGACCGGCTTTATAAATAAAATTTATCATTGTAATTATGGCTCCTGGAGAGAGCTGAGGACTTTTACAGCCTCTTGGAGGTCATGAATAATTTAGGAGATGGGAAAAGGGACCGCTTTTGTTAGCGCACAACGGGGCCCAGAGCCTCCCGTTATCACAGCTGTGGAGACAGATGCCTGGGGCCCCACGTCCCGCGGTTCCTACTGGAGCGGACCAGCCGCACGGTGACCCAGGGCCCCGCCAGGCTGGGGTGGGAGCACCACCCAGGCAGCCCGTCCTCCGAACAAGGGCTCCGGCTGGGTGGTAGGGTGGGCACGCGTGGCCCTAACCTCCCGAGCGTCCGTTTCCGTCCGAGAATGACAAGCCGTGGGCTCCAGAGGAAGGGGCGCTGACCTTGCACGGGGGCCTGTGACCCCACCAACATCTGCACTTGAAGAGAAGTCTTTCGCCGGCAGCTGTGCGTCAAGAGCGCCCTGGCGGGCACACAGGCCACAGGCTCACCGCTGCCCCCCTCCCTCCCTCGGTGCTGTCCCCACCCCAAGTGTCGTAGTGGAGTCGTGCGGAGTCCTGGAGAGTCCCCAGAGGCACAAATCACCCTTTGCTTTCCTCCAGTAATGGGGGACTCACTACCTCACGGTCAGCTGTTCCTCCCTTGAACAGAACCCCCCCCCCCCCGCCCCACCCCACTGCCTCCCGCGAGGGGCAGCCTGTGCCCGGGGACCCCAGCCTGGTTCTTACCCAGAGCGCACACCAGCCCCTCCGGTGTGAAGCCTGTACTGCCCCTGCCCCCGCTGCCCCTCCGTTCTTTGCCCCTGAGCCCTCCCACTCTGGCTCTGCTCTCTCCAATCCACGGAAGAGCTCCGGCAAGTTCAGGGGGCTCTTCCCACTCCCCTCCTGGCCCTGCGGTGGCGCTAGGAGCCCTCTGCCTTCTCCCCACTGCCCGGCCCAGCCCCAGGCCCCCCAGGCCCCACACTCCTCTGAGCGCCCAACTTCTCATACTGGAGGCGCCCGGGGCTCACCCTCGGGCTCGTCTCTGTGCCTCCGTCCTGGGTGCCCGGGGTCACTCCTCCAGCCCCGGGGCTTCGGCGCCCGCGCTGAGGCGTCCGGTCGTTCGCTGCAGTTGCCATAACAAAGTGCCCCAAACAGGATAGTCGAGCGGCAGGAAGCAACAGAAATGCATTCACTTACTCCCCGCAGGGGACGCAGCCCCGTGACCAAGGACCCCGTGGGCTGTGCAGGGGTGAGTGGGGCAGTCTTCAGGCCAGTCTCCCACAAGCCCGGCTGGGTGGCCTGCCCACGCTGGACCTGGCCCTGAGGCTGGGCCAAGGTGGGGGACCACACACGGGCCTCGGCTCCCACCTGCCCACCGCAGGGTCCCTCGTCCAGCAGGACCTTGGTCCCAGGATGGCCCAGTAGTCGGAGTCAGTGCTGGGCCACAGGCAGGCGCCCGGGCGCTTGACCAAAGACAGAGGCCACCGCGACGCTCCCAGGCCATGCCGAGTCGCTGCGGTGGCTGCATTTCAGAGCCTCTGCAGTCCCCCCAGAACTCCAGGTGGAAACCAGCCCTGCGATGGCTCGTCTTACGCGTCAGCGTGGCTGTGCCGCAGGGGCCCGGGTATTTGGTGGAACGTTACGCCCGGCATTTCTGGGTGAGACGGACATCTGACTCGGCGAACTGAGGGAAGCGGAGGCCGCCCCGGTGTGGGTGGGCCTCGTCCGATCAGTTGGGGCCTGAAGACGAAGGCGGAGGGGGAGAACC